>NW_008621305.1:0-1682 GCF_000691845.1 Merops nubicus | reverse complement strand
CCTTTTTACATGGAACCAGGACACGTGGTCTTCAGAATGACATTCAACACATCATTCACCTGAAGCAAAAAGACCTTGTTGGTATCTGAAGTCTATCTTCAATAAATCTGAAAGCAATTCATGAAAGAAGTAGGAGTAGTTATTCTCCATACTACAGATGGAAATACTAAGGCTCAGTGCCTCATTTTTTTGTCCAAGGTTTTTCCATATTCCTTCACCAGTTCCAGTAGGACTTATGTTTCCTCATCCTTGCTTTTGCCAGTGTTCATGAAGGTTCCCACAACCAAGGTCCCCAAGTCAATGTTCCCAAGGCATTTTATAATCTAGGTGAATGTGTTTTCAAATAAATGAATGCCTGGCTGAAGTGTGAACAAACTGATCCTTTGCTATATGAGTCTGCATATACCATCAGAAGTGAATATCACAGATGTAACTTGAATCTGCTTGCCAAAGGATTCAGTGATGCCTGTTTCAGTGCAGCAGACAGCCAGATGGGATTCAGGGAAGTCTCAGACATACAGGACTATGCATCTCAAACATACAGGGCTGTGAGTCTAAAGAAGGGAAATGAAGCTGGTGAAGGGTCTAGAGAACAAATCTTATGAAGAGCAGCTGAGAGAACTGAGGTTGTTTAGTCTGGATAAAAGGTGGCTCAGGGGAGACTTTATTGCTCTCTACAGCTACCTGAAAGGAGGTTGTAGCAAGGTGGGGATCAGTCTGATCTCCCAAGTAACAAGCGATAAGACAAGAGAAAATGGCCTCAAGTTGTGTCACAGGAGGTTTAGAATCATAGAATTGCTTAGGCTGGAAAAGACCTTTAAGATCATTGTGCCCAACAAAGCGTAACTCCACCAAGTCCACTGCTAAACCATATCTCTAAGCACCATATCTACACGACTTTTAAACACGTCCAGTGATAGCGATTCAACCACTTCCCTGGGCAGCCTGTTCCAGTGCTTGATAACTCTTTCAGTGAAGAAATTTTTCCTAATTTTAAAATTTCCAAATTTTTCCTGGATATTCGGAAAAATTTTTTCACAGAAAGATTTGTCAAGCACTGGAACAGGCTGTCCAGGGAAGTAGTGGAGTCATCATTCCTGGAGGTATTTAAAAGAGATGTAGATGTGGCGCTTAGGGACATCATAGTTTAATGGTGATCTGGAAGTTCTGGGTCAACAGTTGGACTTGATGACCTTAAAGATCTCTTCCAATCAAAACGATTCTATGATTTCTATGTTACAAACTCATGAGCGAGTGTTTTTTAAGACCTTTAGCTTTGTGGTGATATTAAAATGGATTATCTGTGCATCTGCAGTTGCAGCATACTTGCAATGCTCTACCTGCCCCTCTCTCTGCATGTTTCTCTGTGTGTGTTGGTGTGTGTTTAATTTTAAAGAAGGGCTTTTTTTCTCACAAAAAGAAACCCCGGACTGTGGAGAAGATCCCCTGTCATCCACCCTTGAAGTAATTACAGCAGGAAAAGCTATCAGGTCTATCCACTTCTCATCAAACAAAGGACATGGTTGCAGGCAGGAAGTGACCTAGTGTTGTAGGCAGGAAGTGACCTTGTGTTTCTGCTGCTGAAACTCCCCAGAAACCCACAGCAACTTAAAATGTGTAATATATTTAGATTTCCTTCCCTTGCAGACTTGTCATGCTTCTCCTGTCTGAAAAGAAGCGGA
>NW_008621304.1:0-11352 GCF_000691845.1 Merops nubicus | reverse complement strand
GCAGGTGGTGCAGGACACCGTGCAGGTCTTCCAGCACGCCGTGCCCGCCGAGGGCAAGCCCGTCACCAACCAGAAGAACTCCGGTAAGCGGCTTCCCGGCCCCCGGGTGCGGTCCCGCGGCGGCTCTGGCGCTCGGGGAGGGGGTGGTGTAACGCCGGCTGCGCTCCTGGGAGCTGTGGCCGCTTCTCGAGTCCTTCTGACAGGCTGTAGAGCAAAACTGAATGCCTGCAGCATCCTCCCGAGTTAGTAACTGTTAGCAGATTCCCAGCATTTACCTCTCCTGTGGTCTTCAGATAAAATCAGCTGAGACCTGCAGTTACAGCAAAAGATTTCTGAACTTGTGAGCTTTTTGGTACTTTACAAGCTCAGCTAGAATAGTGAGCCAAAGACTTGAGGTGGAGCTATGTCATGAGTCTTATGTTTAAGGTCTCAGGAGAGACCTCACTCTCAACAACTCCCTGAAAGGAGGTTGGAGCCAGGTGGGGATTGGTCTCTCCTCCAAGGAAGATGCAATAGGACAAGAGGAAACAGACTCAAGCTGTGTTGGTGGAGGTTTAGGTTGCACATGAGGAACAATTTCTTCCCCAAAAAGGTTGTCCAGAGCTGGCCCAGGCTGCCTGGTGGAGTCCCCATCCCTGGAGGGGTTTCTAAGCTGTGGAGATGTGGTGCTGAGGGACATGGGTCAGTGGTGCCCTAGTGCTGGAGGAACTGTTGGACTCAATGGTTGTGAAGGTCTCTTCCAGCCAAAACACCTCTATGATTCTAAACAAGTTACACAGCTCTTGAGTATGGATGTTCCAGCTTAATTCTTGTTCCTTTGGTCTCTCAGGGAGGTGTTGGATCTTCTCCTGTCTCAATGCCATGCGTCTTCCCTTCATGAAGAAATACAACATCGAGGAGTTTGAATTCGAGCTTTTTGGTACTTTACAAGCTCAGCTAGAATAGTGAGCCAAAGACTTGAGGTGGAGCTATGTCATGAGTCTTATGTTTAAGGTCTCAGGAGAGACCTCACTCTCAACAACTCCCTGAAAGGAGGTTGGAGCCAGGTGGGGATTGGTCTCTCCTCCAAGGAAGATGCAATAGGACAAGAGGAAACAGACTCAAGCTGTGTTGGTGGAGGTTTAGGTTGCACATGAGGAACAATTTCTTCCCCAAAAAGGTTGTCCAGAGCTGGCCCAGGCTGCCTGGTGGAGTCCCCATCCCTGGAGGGGTTTCTAAGCTGTGGAGATGTGGTGCTGAGGGACATGGGTCAGTGGTGCCCTAGTGCTGGAGGAACTGTTGGACTCAATGGTTGTGAAGGTCTCTTCCAGCCAAAACACCTCTATGATTCTAAACAAGTTACACAGCTCTTGAGTATGGATGTTCCAGCTTAATTCTTGTTCCTTTGGTCTCTCAGGGAGGTGTTGGATCTTCTCCTGTCTCAATGCCATGCGTCTTCCCTTCATGAAGAAATACAACATCGAGGAGTTTGAATTCAGCCAGTCCTATCTCTTTTTCTGGGATAAGGTACAGTAGTGTGGGCTGCAGGTTATGCTGCAGCTTACACAGTCAGCTTACTGAGATAGAACTTCTTTTAGGCTGGACCATCTTAACAGTTCAGGTGGCAAACATACATGAAAAGAAACTTCAAAGGTTCTTTAAATATTTTAAATGCAGACCATGCAAAATGGGACATTGAGCTTGAGAAGAAAGTTGTGAAGAGATTGATGCTTTGGAACAGTGAAAGTCTTCTTTCAAGTGCTGTGCATGTTTCAAAAGTTACATGTAGGAGCTGCAGGGAACATGACTGCAACTTTCTGTTGAGCTTTCAGTCATGGTTGTGTTCAGGTCTGCAAGCTGTGTGCCTGCTAGAGAAAATCTAGTACTCGTGTGGGCCAGGGTTCATTGCATGACTTCTTTCACATTTCCTGTTCCCTTACCCTCAAGCTCTCTGCTAACACACTCCTAGATATTTGGTCTGTGATATAAAAAAGTTTATAGGGTAAAACCTGGAATTCTAGAGGAATTCTAGGAGTTCAGTGGGTGAGCAGAAGGTGGCTTTGTCTAGTTAGGACTTCTGAAGAACAGAATACTCAGGGTGTCACAATGTCACACTTAAAAGTTCTGTTTTTCCTGCCTGTCTGTTCCAGGTTGAACGTTGTTACTACTTTTTAAATGCTTTTGTGGAAACAGCTCAGAAAAAGGAGCCTGTGGAAGGAAGACTGGTACAATTCCTGCTCTCCAACCCCACAAATGATGGTGGACAGTGGGATATGCTGGTTAACATTATTGGTAAGAGAACTGGTCGCTAGGAGCCCTTCCTGGAATTGCACACTGGTTTGAGAGATGACAAACAAAGTAGAAGAAGAAATAGAGTTTGAGACCTGGCAGTTTGCTAAGGAACATGATGCCACTAGTTGCTACTTAATTAAATACCTCTTGCATGCCTGTTTCTAAATATAAAGCTTAAATCTTGTCTGGGATCTCCACTCTTGCATATTGATGACAGAAACTCAGAAGATCAACAGAAACAGAGATCCCAGACTGTCCATTTAGTAAAAAAGTTCAATCCCATTTTACTTCATTCATCAACTCAACATTGCTTAGTTGTATCCATTTGCACAATTTTTAGGGCACATGGTAAGGGGGGAGAAAAGTGTTGCTAATTTAAGTTGTGTTTATAAGACAAACAAAACTACTTGGGGTTGCCTGAGGAAAGATGGCATAAAGATCAGTGAGTGGGAAATGATGTGGAATGTGGCAATGCTGGTCTTACAAAGATCCAGCTTAAGTGAGATCTTCCTTATGTTGATTGAGGAGGTTTTTCTCCATGGCTGAATTACACTACTGTTTGCTTTCATTTGTATTGTGAAACAATGTGACACCTTTGTGAATCAACAAGCAATAATGTGAGCTTAGAATCACAAAAGGGATTTGTTTCTTGAAGCCTGGAGGTTACATTTTTCCCCATCCAATTGTTATAAATATTTAATCAGCAGGGAGAAGATTTTGGATGCTGCTGTTACATCCAGAGCCTTGTATGGTGTGATCTTAGATTGGTTCCATAATTTAGGAAGCCATTGAGTTGCTGCTGGTGTTTTGTAAAAGTTGAGGAGGAAAGGAGACTGGGGAGCTGGCCACTTCACCTTTGATAAAATACACAGAGTTCAGAGGAGGCTCTCTTCTTTAGAAGATGCTTCAGGAGATTAATCTTCAAGTTATCTTTTTTTCTGGTGAAAAGAGCTTCTTTAAAAGCACTAATTGCTTTAGAACTTTGAAGTGTTGAATTAAAAGATACTGAGTAGTTCAGGGATTCCACTTTTTGGTACCCCTGTGGAATGCAGATAAGAGGTTGTGTTGGTGTGGCTGAGCTGATTTCCCATTGCAGCCCTCGTGGTGCAGGGATTTTGTTGGGAGTGTTGATCACACTCATGTTGTGACTACCCCTGAGCAGTGCTCACAGCACCAAGGCTCTTTTAATGTTACCCCCTGCAGGGGGATAGGAGGGGGCAGGAGCCTGGGGGGAACAGAACCAGGACAGCTGACCCAAACTGACCAGGGGGATATTCCAGACCACAGGACAGCAGCTCAGCTATAAAGCCAGTAGAAAGGAAAGGAGGGGGGCATCTGCTCCTTGGTCCTCCAGAGCAACTGCTATGTGTTTTGGAGCCCTGCTTCCCAGGAAGGGGCCAGACATTGCCTGCTGATAAGGAGAGAATAAATCTGTTTTTTTTCTTTGCTTCTGCCCATGGCATTGCTTGGCTTTGCTTTCTAATTAAACTGCCCTTGTTTTTACCCACAAGGGTGTTGCCTCCATCTTATTTCCCTTTCCCCTTTTGCTCTGTGGAGGAGGGAGAGGAAAGGGGGAAGGTGATAGTGGCTTGGTGGGCATCCCTTGCTCAGCCAGGGTTAACCCACCACAGAGGTCAAGGTTCAGTCACAGATTAAAGTATTCCAAGTTTACATTTTAACCTTGAACTAAGAGGCTTTCCCTTCTATCTGCACAAAACCCAACTACATTCAGCTTTTATGTGGGTATAAGCAGAAGCACTAGGATATTACTGGGTGGAAAAGACAGTTGGTAACCCATAGTTTTATTACTTTCTTTTAGAAAAGTATGGTGTTGTCCCCAAGAAATACTTCCCGGAGTCTCATACCACAGAGGCCACTAGAAGGATGAATGAGATCTTGAATCATAAGGTAAAATTGATTTAGATTATATAGTTAGGGGGAGGGGATAAGAATGAACTTGTTCCAAGCATTCCTAGCCAACTTAATTCTCTTAATTGACCAAAGTATTAAGTGCATCTCAGCAACTTTACTTGGTTTTATTCAAAAAGCAGCCTGATACATGAGTCAAGTCTGATGTTGATCTTGAAACATGGAGCAGGAAGGTGTGTTTGTGGAATATGGCCACTGCCAGGCTTCAGCTTGAAAGTACTCCGTGGTTTTAGTAGACATTGTTCCCATCCTCAAATTAAAAAAAAAATTGTAACTTCATGTCTGGCTGATTAAGTCTGTTTCTGCAAAGCTAGCACTTGGCATCTAGGTGACTTTTTTTCTGCCCCCTCTCTAGTTCTTCTATCAGTATATCAAGGTTTCTAGAGATTACTGCCAAATTTGGTCCAAAGGTTTTCAAAAATGTGTTTTCAAAACACAAAAGCCTAACAATCAGCTTTCAGTATAGAGTGTGCAGCTTTGTCTGAGGGAGGGTGTAAGCTTGCTCCCTGAACTGCAGATATGAATTCATCTGGGAAGATGCCAGTGTAGGGAGGGACATAAAAAGGCAATTAAAGCATTATTTATAGTAAGCTATGGTATTTTTTCCAGTTCACAGGCTACGTGCTCAGGGAAAATTGCCTGCTGAAATCCACATTAAAAATGTAAAATATGTACTAAAATGAGCTTAAACATGATGAGTGGTATTAATGTTATTCTAGTCTTGGGCATAGCAAAGCAGCAGGTCTGGAGGGAGCCCCACTCACTGTTCCTGACCTTATGGATGGTGACAGTAATGGGAAGCACATGCTGCTCTTACTGCAGTGCTGCATGCAGTGGGGAAATACTCTGCTCCTCTTATCAACCAAGAGATCAATTATGCATTAGAATTGCAAAATAAATTTTACAGTATGAGGACAGTTTGTTCTGAGTCACAGAGATGGGGATGTGGATGGATGTTGTGGCAGCAGTTGGAGAAATAAAAGCTAATGGCTGTGAGCTTCAGATCAATGGCTGGAAAATAGTATTTGGGTTGCAACTACTTGTTAATTTCTGATTTATTTTGTGAGATTTTTGGAGTCCTCTTATTTTTAAGTTATTCAACTATCTTGATTTTTTTAAAAATATCTAACAAAGCCTCTGAAAGGGATTTTCTTTTAATCTTGAAAACATGTTATGAAGGGTAAATTAGATGCTTGAAAGAACCCACTAGGAAGTTCTAAAACCTACTTAGGTGTCAGCTTTCATATCTTATAATGACTTTCTCTTTAAACAGATGAGAGAATATTGTTTGCAGCTAAGAAATATGGTGGAAATTGGAACAATGAAAGGAGAGCTTTGTGCTGCAATGGACACCATGATAGAAGAGGTAAATGTGTGACATGAATCCTCCTGGAACTTGAGGATGAGATGGATGAGATTTCTTGCTTACTCTTGTTCTAGCTATAGCTATTGGATCAGCCAAAACAAGTGCCTTTTTTTGCCTAAATAGGACTTTTTTGTATGACAACATGCCTGGAGGTGTTCAGGTGGATTTTCCTGGAGTGGCTTGTTGCTTATCTCATGCTGAAATTTTCTGATACTTCCAGACAACTATGACATCGTACAGAGACATCTGCCCTTTCTGTAGGGAAGCAGCACTTTGCATCTTGAGAGATCAAAATAGTGTCCTCTCAGTTGTCTAAACAGTAGGAAAAAGGCAGGTGGGAAATTGCATTCTCATGGCTTTGAATATAAAATCTGACAGCACAAGTGTTGTTGCAGAAACTCCCCACAAGAGAGCAGAGAAGAACAACAAAAGGTTTAGTGGTGACCTGGCAGTGCTGTGTTGATGGTTGGACTGAATCTTAAAGGTCTTTTCCAACAAAAATGATTCTGATTCATTTGTTTCTCAAAATACAATGCAAAATGACCCAATGGTTTTAATGGCTCTTACTGAATGGCTCAAAAGGTCAGGTGTTTTGGTTGTGTGACAGTTTTTCTGCAAACCAGTAAAAATCAGTTAGGCAGAACCTACCCTGGGCTATTTCTGTAAAGCTTCAGACAGCTCCACTGGTAGGCAAGTAATGATTAATAGGTTTGGGTTTTGGAAATTCATCTTTGCACTGAGTGTAAAAACCTGTAGCTTTTTTATCCAACCTTAAAATTAGATTAGAAATTGATTTTTGTTCTTTGGGTTGTACCATTGAAATGGAAACTTACAAAACACATGCCTTAAGATGAGCAGTAATTCTGTGCTTTGAGCCTACCCCAGTATGTTGCAAATCACCACTTTGTTCAAAAGTTTATTAATATAATTTATATCCAATGTGTGTCCAAAAGCTCTTGGAAGATTTTACAGCAGACATCAAAAGCTTCCTAGAGATGTTCATTTGTAGGGCAGTGACATACAGTTCACTGGAAAATGTCTCTTGTTTAGAGCCTCTTGCCCTCTGATAAGGGATCCTGGAACCAGCACTAAAGACTCATTAACTGATTGCAGTTTGTTCTGTAAAAAGGTTGTGCTTAATTGTCTGGAGTTAACACAGTATTTCCTCTTGCAGTGGTAACAGTTGTTTGAAGCTTAAGTGGATTTACTGTCAATAATTACTGTAATTGAAATGTGCAATTGCACCTGTCTTGTATACTTTAAAGCCACTTGGTTTCAGACCACTCTTATTTCCTGTGTTTATATGTATATAAGTGGTGTTGCATCTGGTTTTGGGTTGTGGCAAAGCAGAACTTGGGTTTGTTCTGTGAGGTTTTATTTGCATAGCAAATTTTGTTTTGCTCAAGCTGGGAGGCAGTGCTCTAGTTAAAATGGGGCAGTTGTACTGGAACACAGGATTAAACATTCACTCCAGAACTGTACAAACATTCTTCTTAGTGAAGCAGAGCACACAGCAGGTCAGAAGTTGAAATCAGTGCAGTGCATGGGATTGAATTCTTCTTCCTTCACTCTTCTCCTTTGTAGACTCTTCATTATAGGGAGCATCCTTTTCCCCTCCTCATTCATCTTGGCTTTTGGCACAAGCCACAGTATCTTTACCTTATCTTGGTTCTAGTTGTTGCTAGAATGATGGAAGTCATGCTTTAGTTAAAATGTCTGCTTATTTATTGATAGAGGAAGCTTGTGAGATACTAAGAGAGCCTATGATGGGTGTGGTTGCAAAACAATTGAGGGAGACCATTCCCAGGCTCCATGGCCTCTGTTGGCTTGAGACTTCTGTCTCCATTTCCCCTCCTCTGGCTGGAGCATGCTTGCTCCTTGCTCTCCTTTTAGTTGTTTTTCTTACTTTGTTTTCATAGCCTCATCCCTCACCACTTTGGGTTATCTGAGGTAACGTGGGTGTAGCCACAGCAAATCTACCTTTTGTGCAGTATGTGCAAAATTAAATATTTATAGTCATTTAGGGGTTTACATTTGCTCTTTAACATATTTATTGAGAAATAAATGTTTCTACTGGAAGAACTCACACATTAAGTGCACACCCTCGTTTCAACCTGTAATTAATCTCTCCACTTGTTTTCTTAAATTGCTTGGAGCAAAAACACCTTTATTTGTATTCTGTGCACAGCCCAACAGTGTTATTTAGCATGAACACTGCACTCCTTTTGTAATCAAAGTGCACACCAGCACAAACCTCGTTCTTATGGAGCCTTAGGATCCATCTAAATCAGCTCAGCAAGCTCCAGAAGGAGTAAGTCAGCTTTGGGACAGGCTTTCTGTCTGGTCTCCCAGGAAGTCAAGGAGGGGAAGGTGTGAAGACTCACAGCTGAGGAAAGTTGGCACCAACCACAGGCATTGGGTCCTAGTGCAGAAGGTGCAGCTGAAATTTCACCTTCCCTTCTGTTATTTTAAATAACCTGTTGGTTCCTTGCAAGGAAAAGACTTGATTTGTGCTCAAGATATGGACAGAGCTGAAGGAAAACAGATTCAAACCTGTTTAAATACTCTGTCCTCAGAGTACCTGTGGCAGGTCCTGCTAACTGTCCCTGAAGAGTCATCTGGTTACAGTGCCTGTGAGATAGCACAAAATACAATAAGCCCTGGGAGAAAGCACAGAACTGATTCTGGAGGGCAGTTTCATATTCTGATTTATGAGGAGCCTGATGACTTGAAATCCAGTCACCTCATTGTGCTAAAAATCAGCACAAAGCTGCTGGCTGCAAAGGACATTACAGTCAGCAGGCAGGGATCTTGAATGAAATTATATAACCTGCCAGCTCAGCTCTAAACCAAGACATTCTTAAATGTATTAGACAAGATTATTTATTCTAGGCTTTTGAAAAGAAGGCCCATCTTTGAAATCCAAATTAACAGTACAGGGGGAAAAACACTAGTCAGGGGAAGTGCTAGGATTAAATGCTTTGCTGTGTGCATGTTAGAAGGTCTGGTTTGTCTCTGCATGGGGCAAACCACCTTGTAGACCAGGTGATGCTGAAGGCAGGAGTCTTTCTACAATCAGTTTGATAAAGTTTCTGTTGCACTGGGAAAGTGTTTTGAAACTCCTCCAACAAGATAACTTGGGAAATATTGGAATGAGACTGGCCAGTGTATTGGCTTTTGCTTTTGGCTGCTGTGTTCCTGGAATAAGCTGGTATTTGTCAAACCCTCAGCTTCTGTTTTGCCTGATGGTTTGCCTGAGAACGTAAAGTGGAGAGAGATTCTGTGGATTTTCCTGTGACCTTTCTGGTTGTTTCTGAGCTGCTGAAACACCTAGATATCCAGAGCTGAATGCAAATAACTTGTGTATGTTTATTCATGTTCTTCAAAGGTGACTGTTAAGATCCCATTTCTCCAGCTGGTTCTCACATGGAGAAATCCATTCCTCAGTGGCATTGCTGTGGCAGGAGGGGCAGACCTGCACGTTTCATCAAGCTCATGGCTGTTTGCTTCTCTGGGCAGGTATTCAGAATAGTGAGTACTTGTCTGGGCAGCCCTCCAGAGACCTTCTGCTGGGAGTTCCGGGATAAGGAGAAGAACTACCACAAATATGGCCCTATGACACCAGTCCAGTTCTACAACGAGCATGTGAAGCCTTACTTCAACATGGAGGACAAGGTTGGGCTGCTGAAAGGTGGTTGCTTCCCAAGGCTATTTTTGTTTTTCACTGTTGCAAGTGTACAATCCACTCCTGTAACTGCACTGTGTGGGGTGGGTCCTGCTCCATGGGTGACCCTGTTTGTTTCCCCATTGCCCTGTTTGTGCTCTACCCTTCAATTTGCACCTCCACGGTGGTTTTGTAATGATAAAATATGCAATGAGCTAATTGGTCATTAAAATGCCACAAGACAGCCATTAGAAAGCACAAATAACATCCAGAGCTTCTATGTCAACAGTTATGAGGTGAACTTATAAAACAAGAAGCAAAGAAAACCTTAAAAAAAGCCTGGTGTGTCAGCCAAGTGGCTTGTCTGCTAATGGGATAGACAGCTAGCTGGGACAGGCTGAAATCTGTGTAGATTCACTTCTCAAAGACTTCAGTTAAGTTCACCTGAATTTCTGGCACCTTGTTTTTTGGCAGATCTGTCTGGTGAACGACCCTCGGCCTCAGAACCCGTACAACAGGCTGTACACAGTGGAGTACCTGGGCAACATGGCAGGAGGGAGGAAAACCCTCTACAACAACCAGCCCGTGGAGGTCTTGAAAAAATTAGCTGCAGCATCTATTAAGGATGGCGAGGTTGGTTTGGTTTCTCTTCAGGGATGGCATGGTGCAAGTCTTGTGATGTAAAACTCACTGGGCTGTGGCCTAGATATGACTCTGCCTTCCATTTCCAGGCTGTGTGGTTTGGCTGTGATGTTGCAAAGCACTTCTATGGCAAGCTGGGAATCAATGACCTGAATATGTAAGTAGAAAATCTAAGCAGAATACCACATGGGATACTTGGCTAGGACATAAACAGTCCTTTAGCTGCTTAAGAAACTAATTTGAACATATATTTGATTATGTAGACCCCAAAAGAGTATATTTAAGTCAGCAGCAACAGAATTTTCTTTTTTTGCACTTATTAACTGAAATCTGAGTCCTTTAAAGATGCACTACAAGTGATGATTAAATATTCTTACTCGTTTGAATTGTCCAGTGTCTGGTAAGAGAAACTCCTAAAGGGGTCAGTTTTTGCAGTTATTCTGACATTCAAAATAGCTGAACTTGCCTGCATGTGCTCTGGTTCCTGGCACAGTGCAGTCTGAATCCCTGATTAACCAGTGAGAATTCTCCCTGCATCCTTTTTCATATTGCTTATGTGGCTTTCTATTAGATTTAACCATGAGCTGGTGTTTGGTGTGTCTGTCAAGAACATGAACAAAGCAGAACGGTTAATCTTTGGAGAATCAATGATGACCCATGCCATGGTCCTGACAGCTGTCACTGAGAAGGTATTGTCTCCCTCCTGAAGTTCTGATGCTGGCACAGATGTTTGTGTGTTCTGGGCTTGTTCTCAGTATGTACACTGCTCTGCTGGAGTTCAGCCTGTGCCACAAGGCCTATGCTCTCTGTTCTCCCTGTGCTGTGTCTGAGGGTTCAGAACTATAAATATTTAACAAGGAGTGAAGAATTTCAGGCAAGTCAATGACTTTTTTCCTTCTGCCCATAAACCTTTATTGGAGAAAGGGGAAAGAAAGTCAGCTTCTATTTTTAAGATACCAGAAGATGTATGCTGATTTTTAAATACAGGTTCTGATTTATCTTGCTGAGTGAGAAATCTCCTACCTTATGTCATTGCACCTCCAGTCTGTTTTACAGGCCAAAGTTCCTTCTGTTAAAATGCCAGTAGGAGGCACTTTGCAACAAACTTAACCTCCTGCAACTCACTGGCATGTGACCTCTCTGACTTACTCATAATTAGGGTAGGAAGACTGTCTGAAATAGCTCTGTGGCAGACAGTAGGATGGGATGGATCCACAACTGAATCTGCTTCTGGCAGTAAAACAAAGCACATATGAAGTTAAAAAGAACCATGTGAAAATTTACAACTCAGGGTTATCTGCAGTGTCAATGTTTTCAATTTATTTCCAGAAGTTGTCACTGTTCAAGTTTCTTTGAAGTGATCTTTTCCTGTCCAACGTGACCTTGGCTTGTGAAATAACAGCTTGCCTAGAACTGAAAGTTTCCTTGAGCTCTGGAGCTTGAGGACTTGAGATGGGACCTACTGAGTCAGTAATTCTGA
>NW_008621303.1:0-1290 GCF_000691845.1 Merops nubicus | reverse complement strand
AGGTAAAGTGGAGTGTCTGACTGTGAGATGCACTCCACAGAGCTTCCTGGTTCAGGAAAGACCTTGTGACTCTCCCTGGAGCTGGGCCCTGGTCCATTTAGACCTTTGTGAATGCGGGCTGATTGTGTGAGAGTTGCCATGTGGGCACGTTTATCGTATATATTTAACTTTGTGATCTGGCTGTTTCCCTTGCCAACTATGGGAAACCTTGGTTCTTTGCTCATACCACCTGTTGTGGGTCGAATCATGTCTTTTCTGGGAACGTTGGGAGTGGTGTCAATTATATATGAACTGGTGGACTTGTTAGTACCCCAGTGGTCATTCATATCATCACTTTCTTGTTTACAATACACTCGACTTATTGGTTTGCCTTTCTGCTGGTTGTATTGTTCTTGTTGGGCCTAGTCATTGGCA
This sequence comes from Merops nubicus, assembly GCF_000691845.1. Taxonomy (NCBI): domain Eukaryota; kingdom Metazoa; phylum Chordata; class Aves; order Coraciiformes; family Meropidae; genus Merops; species Merops nubicus. The sequence continues at coordinate 876 of NW_008621303.1, read as the reverse complement.
GAACAAAATTGGCGATGAGAATGGCCCCGTCTGAAGTTCCCGGCTGGGAACATCCTGTGTATAGTTTGCTGGCCCCCAAATGGATTAAGTTTGGAGGACCATGTGAACAATGGGAGAAGCAGTTGGTGGAGGCTAAACCGCAGAATGTACTGGAAAAGATTCAAAAGTTCTCTGATAAGGCACAGGATGCAGTGACCAACGGGAGATGGGGCTGTGCCGTTACCGATATTTGAACCCTGGATGTATATGGCATTGAAACAAGAAGATTTGGGGGAATGCCACCTCTACACTGATTCTTGGTCAGTGGCAAATGGATTGACTACCTGGCTGCCCTGAGAAGGCTACAGTGCAGGTTGCCCAGTGTATACGTGGAAAGAGACGGGTGCACTGTGCACATAAGAAGGTCCATTTGGAGGTTGTACATGTGGATGCACATCATAATGCTGATGACCTGGATAACAATATTTGGTATCCTGCAGAGCCTCGTGGGGCTTGTGCCTCAGATGACTCTACAGATATGAGACCAGTCATCAGGAGGAAAATGGAATTTTCAGGAAATAAACCAACAGTAAGAGCGCCTACCATGGAGGACTTTACGCAGCAGGAAATTAATGATATTTTTGTGAGCTTTAGCCAAAGACCAGGTGAATCCCTAATTACTTGGATGGTCCGTTTGTATGATCAGGGAGCATCGGGGATTAGTCTGGATAATGTGGATTGCCGGAAGTTCATGACTCTAAGTTCAGACCCTTTGGCGCAGGATGCCAATAATGCCAGTACTAATCTGTTGGCTTTAGCCACTGTCGGGTGCAAGGCGAAATAGCTCCCAGACACTGTCTGGCCACGCCCTGGTCGGCCATGGGCTCACCTACCGGC
>NW_008621302.1:1290-14355 GCF_000691845.1 Merops nubicus | reverse complement strand
TTCCAACCCCTATGATTCTATGATACCCCACTTAGACACTCATGCTCAGAAATCTCAGGAAAATGGATAAAAATACAAGGGGGAAATGCCAAGTGAAAGCGATCAATTCATAACACTGGCTTTCAACATTAGTTGGTTTAATTAATTAAATGTTCAATGACCCAAACACATTTGTTCTAATGATGTTTCAAACAATAGGTGGGAAAAAAAAAACAAACAAAAAAAAAAAAAAAAACAAACAAAAAACAAAGTTCAGCTAAGCCTAGGAAGCAGAGAAGAAAAATACCTTTTCAGATAAGAGGTATAAAACAAATCAGACATTTGTTGGTGTTTCCCCAAGTTACACTGAATTTCGTATACGATTATTCACAGAAGATGTAGAGTAGTAGTTTAAATGTACATACTGGTTTTCATCACTGGTTTAGATAAACAGTGCACAGTTATTAAACCATAATGGACTCTGTCTGAGGGCTGTCCCTATTTTAAATACTAACAAACAATTTCTGTATTTGTCTGCCACAAATGTTAAGAGGAAATAGTTGACTTTGAACCTTAACATGAAGCATTCCTGTTTCATATTTTAAAATAACACTCTGTTTATTATTTCTTTCTTAATATTTAAGCAGGTTGAATATCTAATGAAGAGCATAATCCTTTAATTTTACTTTAATGAGGTTTTTTTTTTAAAGTCAAGCCCTGCAGAGATTTCAAAATTGTGTCATGCAATACATAGACATTAAAAACAGGGCATGGGCATTAAATACAGCAATGACGAGGCCGCCAAGCCACTTCACTTTCAGTTTACTAAATCACAGACAAGTCACAACAAGAGCTTTAGCGAAACATGATTCCAAAGTCAATGGGACCTATGTAAGATTAGGCCTAAAGAGTGAAAATACCCAGATCCTAAAGCACCCCTGCCAAAACCAAGAGGTGATTCAGCATTTGTTACATGACAGCTGGATGAAAGTGTTTAGTCCCAGGGCAGTTCACAGAAGGCAGCATGAGTCTGTTCAATGAGAACGGTACTGAGGCTTCTGACCCTGGTACAAACGGTGTTTAATCATACCCATAGTGGTAACCAGCTGAACTGAGGGCAGTAGATGCCAACTTTGTGTCATCATTGAGTGCACACCAAAATGCTGTACTGAATTATTACTTCTAAGCTCATATGTGGTCAGCTAATAAATAGCTATTCACAGCTATACTGTGAATTTCGGGCCTAGTCATACATAACTTTTCTAAGCACAACCCAAACTAAAAAAATCCCCAAAGCCAAACAACCCCCACAACCCACTTTCCCAGACAGTATAATGACATGCATTCCAACATAGTTTTGCAGATCTGTTATGCAAGAACCGTGTTCCCAAAAACAGCCTCTGGCTATAGCAGTGCTGAAAATATGTTGTTGTCTTTTTTATCAACAAAAACAAGGGGGAAAAAAACCCTTATTTGTAAAAATAAATGTCCAGGTTTTCATTTATACAGGAATGACTTTGTTGTGTGGTATGCCCTTCAATAAAATTATAGCTTAGGTCCACGAGTGTGTGCATGTTTTAAAGTCTTACGTTCAGTCTTATCCTTTCTTCATTTTAAAGGTATTCAATATCGTTAACAACTGGGAATGTAAATTACACACATACATACTCATGTACATTGCCTACCTAATTTTACAACTCCTACTAAATGCTTTAATTACACACAATGGGTTATAAATAATAAGCCAGAAATGCATCTAAATATTTTTTACAGCAACACCAGAAGCTATGAATCTCTTTATAATACGAAAGGTCCTCACTGAAAAATAGCTTTCAAAATTTACAAATTGAAAGTCTTTGAGAATTCAGACCCTTAGGTAGGACTGTATTTTTTTCTAACTTTTAATCCACTTTAGACTACATTAACAGAATTTTAAAAGGTCTATGTTTTAAGGGCCTTGCTGTTATGCTAGTGTGTGCACATATTAAAAACTACAGTAAAAAGCCATTTATTTTTCCTAATTAAGAAGAGAATGAAATTATTATACTTCCTCATAATAACTCGGCACTTCCCCAAATGCACATATTTCCATTATTTGATTGTACATTACTTATTTCTATTCCTTTGACCTTATTTCTTATAAATATCTTCCAAACTCCTTCAAGATTATGGAAAGAATATTTAATACAAAGCAAAGTAATTATAGTCTGAAGGTTCTGAAATATAACTGAAGTGTATCCCTGGGGCTATTTCCTAATAATTAGGTATGACATAAATAATCATGATTAATTATGTTTCTGGATAGTCATCTGCCTCCAATGAAATACTGTTTTCCCTGATAATGCTTGAGATAAAAAAACAAACAAACAAACAAAAACAAAACAAAAAAAAACACAACTGAATGTTTAAACAGAATATTTTCTTAAACCTCATGTGCAACTCAGCCACACAGGCTATAAATGGCTTTGATGTTGCTCTGATACACTGTGCTGCTGGAATAGCAATTCTTCATTTCTGAGCACATTAAATAATATTGTCTGGTGACAAATCAAAATTCAGGAGTCCACAACTACAGCAAGTAAAATTATTTCATGAATTTTGTTAAATGGGTTTTGAACATGATCTGGATTTTTCTTCATCCAGTTTATTAAACACACAATAAATAGTTTACCTTTTTCTCTGTAGATGTACCAAGAACCAGCACAGGCAGGTATGTGGATGAGAGTGAAGATTATTTTAAAGAAATCTTTTCTGGTGTTTGTTTTGGTTGGTTGGTTTGGTTTTTTTAATGATGATTTTGTGAGCACCAACTGTGTTTCTGGATCAGGAGTTGAACTTTTGTCCTTTGAAATAATGCCAAGACCTTTCCTGTTTATGTCCAGCACCTTCATGCAGTATTATTAATATACTAAGTGTGCCTTGAGGCTCATTTTAAACTGTACAAGACAATGCCCTGCCAAAGGAGTTTGGAAATAAAAATGAAAAGCAGAGAGCACAATTAGTAGCACTTTGCACGTGAAAAACAAAGGTGCAGTGGGTGACACAGAGTTTCACCCTCAAGACCAGACTTCCAGGTGAGTACTGACCTTGCCAGGAGCAGCTTGGTTAGACTCAAGCATTCCCAGCAGCACAACTAGGATGACCCCTGGCAGAGCACCAGCGAATCCAGTCCACATGAGCCCACATACATGTATTTCTGGCTGTGCCATGATGCTCAGAGTATATCTAGAGACACCGCCTTCAGAGAAGAGTGGCCCCCACCAGAAAGATGATAAAGCGTGTTTGCACTGGAGAGCTGGTCATCACTTCAGATGGGCTTAATCTGGGTTCTTGTGGTGAGTCGTGCTCACGGAAACATGGGTAGACCTCAACAAATCCAGAAACTGAACTAAGCGTCAGGATGTTGATTGGCCAGTCCTTCTTTGTGTCGGCTGTTTTAGCCCTGAACAAGTTACCACCGTCTTTGGCATGGACAGTAGATCCAGAGTCAACTTCAAGCTGTAAGCAGCACAGTTGCAAGGAGCAGCCACGAAGATGACAGCTAATGCAGCACACGATCCCTGGAAATCCACAGCTTCAGCAGGCCTGCTGCTGGGAGCTGGGGGAGAAATGAAGAGTCCTTAGCTTTAAAGCAGCAGTCTTAACAAGCCACAAGGTAGAAGCAGAAAGGCCAGAGGGGATGGCAGCTGTCAAGATGAGAAACAAAATGACTAAATTGGATGCTCAGTTGAAAAAAAAAAAAAAAAGTAATCAGGGAATAAGGGGGCATTACAGAAATACTGCCATGGACCTAAAGAGGGGAGACAAAGACTAAAAGTAGGTAAAATAATAAAACACCAATAAAACCCTTACCTGCCAAAAGTGTCAATAAAATTATAGGAACAAAGGCAAAGGACTTTTTCTTGGCAGGAAGAAGCACAGATGGTCAAATATAAAACCCATGAGCCTATATAAGTTTTTCATCTCTGTTATATTTCCCATGAATGAGTGCACAGGAAAAATATGTACCTGGATTATGCTAAGTGAGAGCAAACTGTGGTTTTGTATTTATGAATATTCTCACCATAAAGCCAGGTAAAGGTTTTTAATTCCTGCTCAGTTAGGTCTGATAGAAGTATCATAGAGTACTGATGCATCAGGTGAAGTGTATTCATGCAAGGTGGGAATGGAAATATGAAGAACTCTGAAGGATTTATTTTAAACATACTTGTGCTTTCCACACCTTCACGTCAGGAGCTGGGTAAAATAATACCTAAGCTAAGTTTGAAGCAAATCACAGAATGAGAAGGCATTACCAGTCACTGTCATTTTGCTAGAAGGCGTTCCAATATTCAATGTACAAATTTGTACTATTTTCACTGATGTAATCCCTGCTCATGCAAATATTCAATGAATATGGTACAAAGTTTCTGCCAACATCCAGTTATGAAGTTGCAGCTGAACTCTGTCCACGTTCTCAGAGACTGAGAGCATGCTATTTTTAATGCTGCTGGAAAAATAATTTACATGGCAGATATAATCAAGCTGGATAATTGTACTTAGCTTCTGCAACTGTAGCTTACAGCCTAGTAACATCATTTGAAAAAGCATCTTTCAAGGAGACAATGTTCTGAGGATAATGAAATCCAGAAAAAGAAACGACCATCTCTGCAGCCTCCAAAACTGATGAAGAATTAGGAAGTGTCTGCTGTCTTTGGGAAGTGCAGAAGGGACAAACTCTAGATGTTGGGACAGCTAGTGAGCCTGGACTTGGGTCCTTACTAACTGTTTAGAAACAGCCCAGCTAAAACCCTGTCACATATCTTTATACTGATGCTGAAACAAAATATTTGCTCAGTTTTGCTCATATTCTTTCTCAAGAGAAAAGAGCTGTTTTGAGATTAGGAACACAATCAGAGGAAACATAGCTCAGGATATGGAGTGAATCAAAGTGACACTGTAAGTAGATAATATTAATTCAAACCAAGTGAAAAAAGGAAGTACCAAAAAGTATCTACATTCCAACCCTGATGGGATCATTAGAATTAAAGTTATATGCTTTTTTTTTAAGTGATGGGCCATATAGTAGCCCTACAATATCTTTAAGTATAGTACATTAATATTTTAAAAAGTTGTGTACTTGTACCTATGATCTGAAGCTGTCCCTTGAAGGCAACCAGAGCTCTCTTTTCAGTGCAGAATTTTCAATAATTTCTTCCTTTCTTGTGGCTCCATACTAGGTGGCTTGGTCAGCATGTACTTGCTTCTTTATTTGTCATGTCCTTTTGTAATGAACTTCTATTTCAGCATGGGGCCTCTTCTCATTCTGACTTATAACACAGGCATGTGGTAATTGGCTCCAGGAAGGAGCCAAAACATATGTTTCTTTATGACAATAATTAATTAATCACATGCACACTCGGTACAGAATTGCTGCTGTACACTTTGGCTTGTGTGACTTCTGTGAAAATATTTGACTTTACACCTATCTCAATTAGAGACACATGTAAAAGTGAAAAGTGCCTGCAGTTGCTACAAGTGAGAGAAATTAAATTTCACTATTCCTAGCACATCTCTTACTTGTTAAAAAAAAGTCCCCTGCACTGTGCTCAATACATCTTCTAATGTAACCAAGCCTGCAAGCATAAAGAATCTGTGTTCTACTTAAAACTGCTGATATGACAAAGAAAAACCTCTTCCTCAGGACCACTACTCTCCTGTAGCATAACAAGCACTAGTCAACCACAAGTGCTCCTAAGAATGGCTACTTTTAGTGCTTCTTACCAATAACAGGCAGAGGTTTTGCCCATTAATGGTTTTATTTTCCATCTTACAATAGTGACAACCATTTGGAGTTTTGCCCATACCTCTCTGTGTTGAATTTTTAGGTATTTATAACATTTCTATGGTACTTACTGCCATATTACCAAAGCCCCTCACACTCATTAATCTCCCATATAAATTGTTCATTTGTTCATTTCTTAGCTGTCTTAGATCAAGACCACAGCCTCTTAAGCAGATATAGCAGGAAAAAAAAAGAAATTGAGAGTAAATTAGATATTCTTATTTTCTCATTACTTTTCCACTTTAAGTGTTCCTGAAATAGCCAGAATGATTAAAACAAACAAACAAGCCACAGGGCTAGATTTTACCCTTTAACATGTATGGGTGACTGTGCATTTGGAGCTACTGGAGAGACCTCAGTGAATGGCTATGAAGATAACTAAGACACTGGAGCATCTCTCTCATGAGGAAAGGCTGAGAGAGCTGGGACTGCTCATGTCAGAGGAAAGAAGGTTCAGGGGGATCTCACCAATATGTACAAATACCTGGAGAGAGGGTGCAGAGAGGACAGAGGCAGGCTCTTTTCAGTGGTGCCCAGTGACAAGACAAAACACAATGGGCACAAACTGGAGTACAGGAGGTTCCCCCTAAACATCAAGGCTGCTATGATTATGACTGAGCAGTGGCATAGGTTGCCCAGAGGGGTGGTGAGGTCTCCCTCTCTGGAAGGGAGAAAAGATCCTGGGCAACTGGCTCTTGGTGGCCCTGCTTGAGCATGGGAGTTGGACCAGATGACCTTCAGAAGTCCCCTCTAACCGCAACTATTCTGGGATTTTGTGAACTCCATAGGACTCAGGTCTGAATGTGTCTCCAAAGATGAAATGCAGATAATTTTGGTGTAAGACCAGGGTAAAACATTGCACATCATTCAGGTCGCTGTGCAGGTTTATTCTGAGAAGCGTATGGTTAAATATAATCGTTAGAGTATAGTTCTGAGACTTTCTAAGTTATTCAGTATAATAACTTTACTAATAAACTAGTATTAAACCAGAACTTTGAAATACACTGGATTTATGAATGGAAGCCTGGACAAACAGACAGAATTAACTATTGAACTCAAAATATACCCACATGTAGGGATCTGATATGCAAGCAGGATGGTTTACCAGGAAACTCATGGTGCTTGCCATCCTCAGCTGTCCATCTTCTCTCTGAGGTCCCAGCCCTCCATGGCCACAGAAAACTCAGCTGCTCTTGAAGCAGTTGCTGAGTGACATCAACTTCTAAGCCAGCAGAGTAAACAGACTCCCCCTTTTCTTAGAATACCAGGGTATTATTTCTATAGACCAGAAACTGGTAAGCGAGCAAATGAATGCCCTTGTAAGAGTGAAGAATGGCCAGCTGAAATGAAAACTTTTTCATACCAGCAACACTAACTTATGCCTGGAAACCTACAGAAGACTGAACTCTTTACAAGGAAAAGAATATGCACAGAGTAGCATGAACTGTTTGCAGCAAAACCCAGCATCTCAGAGACAACGTTGGTCGATTCAGGGCTTATCAAGTTGCATCTAAATTCAGGTTTGTTCAGAGTTTACTACAGCACACAAATATGTATGCTGTATGTGACTGTGGATCAAAGTAAGATTTTATGCTATTCCATACTTGCAACACAGCACAACATGAAAATTGACAGTTCCCAGTGTTTTCTGAACCTCAGATTGGAAGCATAACTCAATGCCTGAGTAGCTTGAACCAGACCTAATTCCTGACAATCTCATATCTTGTCATTTACAACTGTGCAACAAGAGAAGCAAATGGAGCACTGAAGGGTGTTATTTTTGTCCCGCTCCTTACAGAGATGTAAATAAGTTCAGCAGCGTGAAGGGCAGGGAAGACAGTGGTGCACACTCAGGAAAACTGAGTCAGGAATAGAAATCCCCTACATTCCTGCAGAAGGAAATTTATGGAATAGAAGTAAATCAATAGGTACGTGTACAGAAATGACAGTGGGAGGAGAAGCGAAAGAGGAGGACTGCAATTTGAAAACAGCCTTAGCAAAAGTTCTTTGAGTCAGAGGACCAAGTGAAGACCAACAGCCAGTGAGTGGAACAACCCACTCTCACTGACAACATACATCACAGCTGTAGCTGCTAGGGTACAACATCTGAAATGAATGTAGCCTGTAGCATTTTTCCATAGAAAGTTGATCATGACATTTCTGCTGCTTAGGAAAAGGAAATTGGAAACATACCTTGTGAAAGACAATTGAGAGCGTTAATAGCTAAAGAAGATAAATTTCAACAAACTTTATGTAGCAAACCTGAATATATGTGATGGGAGAGAGAGAGACTCACCCATAACCTTAAGTGATACTTAACTTCATATAAAAATCTTTCATCATCATGTTGGCCACTCTGCCCCTTTATTGAGTCAAGTAATAAAATCAAAGTTAAATTTTAGAAGGTGATGTGTCCTAAGAAAGTGGCCTGATGAGAATTGAAAAGGTTCTGGTTTCACTACACAAAAAACTGCACTGTCTGGAATTTCTTTTTACATCTCTGGCACCAGTGGCCCAAATGCATGAGATAATAAGGTTGGTGACTGATGTAAGTCTGGCAACAAGAGTGGTGGTATGTCAGTTTACATCATACCATAGAGTATGAGGATTTGAACTGGCACAGCCTTTTTTTTTTAAGTTAATTACAGATCAAGTTTGAAGACCCCTTTGTGCATGCTTTTGTTTTGATTTTTCGGCAGATCTTGAATTCAATGGATCTACAGTGCCTGAGTAGCTAGGCCTCTGTGTATACTTTTATTGTTCTTATATTGAATGAACCATAATAAGGACACTGGCAGAGATCTGTTATTACACAAGAGAGAAATTTAGTAGCTAGTTTCAGCTGAAATGGGGGTAACTTCCTATGTGTCTTGGAAAACTTCCCTCCAAAAACCCTGATAACTCCCATGTGCCCACTAATTTCTGTGGACTAGTCAGTTCTCATACTCCTTTCTGAACTCAACCACTCTAGCTTATTGCAGATTTGAGGCTTAAACATCACCAATGGTGCAAGACAACATCAGAATTCCCATTGTCTTCCAAGGGGTCAAAATTTCATAAATGATAAATGCACTGCTTTTAACATAATTGAAAGAACTTGCTTCGTGTCAATGGCTCTCTCATTAGGACTATGTTAGAGTCTGACTATTCTCTGGGCACGGTCTACACAGACGGCTCTCAGAGGATGCCAGCAAAGAGAAATGTTCTCTAGGGGATAACCATCATCCTCACAAGGAGTGTTGCTAAATCAGTATGCCCTTAAAGTGCTTGTATTGCAACACTTTCCAAGAGGCTAAGGATCCGCTCAGCTTGTGAAAGTCTTCTTGAGATGCTCATTATCCCAATACCAAATAATAATGTTTTGAGGGCATGTCAGCACTAACAGGAACATTAAAAATACACGCACATTCACAGAGCAAAAGATTATAGCTATTTATGACTTAAAACTGTGATGACTCAGTGCAGAATGAAAAGAGCCAGTCGTCTTCCTGAGTCCATTTGCCTTGGGAGCTAATTAAGAGTTCTTGGAAGACTTAATATATAAGGAGGAACTGGTACTGAGTTTAGGGTTAAGAAGATGTAAGCCTGTCTTTCACCCTTGCTGCATATCTTTATGCAGGTACCCATATCAGAATTTAAGTGCTTGGAGGCTATGGATGATGGATGGTTAATACATGATTCCTTACTCCGGTGTGGAAGAGACCACAAAGGCTAAAAGTCTTCTCTCTTTTACAGCTGTTACTCACTTTACAAAAAGTTAGCTCCAAATATTGCGAGGGTAACAGTGGACCAGAAAACAACTGCCTGAAGTCCTGTTTTGAGCATTTTCCAACATTTGCTGTTTAAGTTCCTCAAAATTTCCAGTTTCATTAAAATAATACAACACTGCCTGCTGTTCAGGAAGAACTCTCTCTCTCTCTCTTTTTACTGTTCCCCTGTTGAATCAGTCTCACAATAATTATGTGCAGAGATGCAAAGTGAAATTACTGTGGCAAAGTTGCAAATTCAGCCCAGAATGAAAAGGGACATCCATTTCAATGTCTATAACTGGGCATGCTTCAATATCAAATGCTCAGCAGGAGACCAAGAACTTCAATATTTATTGAGCACGTTATGCTTTCTCATTACATAAATATAGGCGTGTGCTACAATAAAAAACATACTGTTTTTACGAAAGACTTAAAGTTTTTGAAATGTTGCATTAAATTCAGTTTAATTTTAGTAGCCAGAACAAACATATTAAATCATGAACCCTGAGGTCACACCTTCTCCTAGAAAACACATTTGCCATAGCTGAGTATATATACTATTTGTAATAAAACCCAATTTAATATTGACATTTCAAGAATGGATAAATTGGCAAAATAAATGTTCTCAGATGATCTCCTAAACTGTGCTGATTGTGCCAATTACCCTTTGCAGAAGTAATTAAAATAATTTGCAGCAATGGAAAATGAATATGAAATTCACTTCCATTGCATGGTCATTGATCAGTAGTAAAGTAGTTGCACTTGAAAAGGATATTCTGAACATGGAAAAAATGAGAAATTTCATCATATGGAGTAATTTAGCTTTTCTGGTATGTTAAATTGATCAATTAATGTTACATTTAGCATTTTCACACTTGCCCAGACTTGACAAGGAATTTATAATAAGCTGACACATCATTTGCTTTTGGCAGATGTCTATTGCTTTCATCATTATTTTAAAACAGAGAAGAAATTATACCTGCAAGAAACAAAAAGGAAGATTATATAGGTTTCAGTCCAAATAACATTATATTCTTGATTACTTTTATGACACTGTTGGGTGTTTTTCTTATATGTTGTTTACATTATTCACTCAGAAAGTTTGTGTTGCTGTTTTGGCATCTTTTCAGAGATAAAACATTCAACAGATAGATAAAATATTTTCCTTTATGTATCTGACTAAAGAATGTAATGTTTTAATGTACATTTCCCTGACTCCCTGAACATCTGATGGCAAATACTAATCAAATGTTCATGCTGATTCTAGTAAGTCAGGCCATTATAGTCATAGTGCCAAGTTATACCAACTCAGTAAAGAACTCAGAAAGAAGTGATTACTGTGGGAATTTGTCAAATCACTGTGAACAGATAAATTTCACTCTTCCCATGAATGAGGATAGAAGCCAAGATATGAGCCAGCTCAGAATTGAAATCCATTAATTAAAGTTAGCACAGTGCTGAACTCAAATTAGCAAGGTTTACCAAGAGGCAGCATATATTATAACATGAGCTCAGCATGATGATAGGGCTATGTTCTTCCAGCCAAGTTTGCATAGACAATAATCTCCAAAGACACAACACCTTCCAGAGGACCCAGCCAGCTGAAGAATGGGTAAGGCTGAAGTTGTGAAAAGGAAGGTTCTACTATCCTCTTCTAAAAAAAAAAATTTGGAAAGAGAGCCAAATGGTTGCATACAGTATTTAGTATTCCATCTCTGTCAGATTTAGAAACATGGTTTTAGTTTTATTGGACAGTCTATGCAAATGGATATCAAAGTAGTAGCAGACTTGCCAACTTGCTTGTCTAGCCCAGTCTTTACTGGGGATACTGACAATCCTCCTAATGTACTGAATTCACAGAGCATGAGGATCTATATCCCATAGTAACCAGAAGAAAGCAACCTCATGCAAGAATATCTTTACACTCCAAACATCCACTACATTATGGGTCCAGGTACCAGCTCTTCTAAGTTCATCCCAAACAGAGGAAAGGAAACTGGTTATGGGAAATTGAAGAAAAGATCCTTTCTTGTCCCACATTAAGTATGCAAAAAGTGTGATCTTACACTACTTTGATATGCAGGTCTGGGTATTGCCATTAAAATACCACGTATGGCTGAAATACTTAGCATGTAGACAATCCTAATTATCTGTTAAATGCTGTGTAAACATCAGAAACAGCTATGATAATCCCAATTTACAAAGCAGTAAATCAAGGCAACAAAAGGTTATTGCCACTCTAATACAGCAGGGAACTATTTAGCTTTTAATTGCTCTTCTTGATCATTCTCTTCTGGTTTATTTCTTTTCATTTGCTTTGTAACTTGGTTAGGGAAGAATTATATCTAGATGCCAGTTCTAAAATCCTTTAAATTTCATTCCATTCAGCAATCCAAATTTGAAAACTTGATCTCAAATTTATAATTGTTGTTTTTTTAGGGTCCAGACTGTTTCTCAAATCCAGGTAGTTTCAAACATTGGGATGTCTCTGACTGGATACTCGTTTTTTGGTATGCACTAGATTCTCATTGTGATGAAATGAAAGGCAGCACAAAAGCACAATCTGAATGGGAAGATAAGCCCAGAGAAGAGAATTGTGTATGTAGAAGTGTTCATTTACAACTTCTACTAAGGACCAAGGTGAATTTGTCCAGTAAAAGTATTTTTATTTGGAAACATTTGTAGTTGTGCCTTTCTAAAAAAAAATAAATCAAAACTGTCCTCAGAAAGTTTATGTTAAAAAAAAAAAAATCAACCCCCTCAACTTCCTCTAAAATTTAGAAAGTAGTTTTTTTACTATGATCCCTTACCATGTGTAAAGCTAGGTAGGTATAGAAGTCTTCTGTAGTGCCACAGAAAAACTGATGAGTAATCAAAGCCAATTTTTTTCATCAGTCATTTTTGCTAAGAAAAGAAGAAATGGTTCAAAATAAAACTCTTGGAAATGCTACTCTAGCTGTGAAACAATGAAAGGAAAGTTTGACAGTTCAGGGTTTGAAGTACTATGTTCGAGTTACATTTACACAGAGGGTGGAATAGTTTAGGGTGCAGAGTTCCACATCCTGCAGCACAGAAGTCAGTAAGAATGCTTTCACTGACTTTGAACCATATAAGATTAATCTCCTGGAGGAGTGAGTGGAGAAATGTCTATTTTTAAAATACTGCAACTTCTAAGCATAGAGATAAAGTTGCACACGAATGCATTATTTGAGAAGGAATGCGTGATCACTCAGTTAAAGACTGCAAAATGCACAGGACCAGAGTTATGATTACACAATGTACTCAGCTTCTGAAACATTTAACTTCTTAGTGAATAATAGTGAAGCCATAATGTTGTATAACATATGGTTCTGCATTTAATGCTATATTAAAGAATGTGTGTGCGCATAAATTGCATATATAGGGAGCATATATAGATGGATACCTACCCATATATATGGACACACACACATAAAAATTTATATGCACATAGTCACACACAGTAATAAAAAGAACAGGTCAGACTAGAGAAGT
>NW_008621302.1:0-1259 GCF_000691845.1 Merops nubicus | reverse complement strand
CAGGAATGAGCACTTTATCTTCAAGTTTGTCGTAGCATTTTTGTCATTCAGATTTCTAAAGTGAAATGGAAAAACATGCATCACTCTTGGATCTTTAAAAATAAACTTCCTCACAGGGAATTTCAGCTGTGGAATCAAATGCTTGCCATTTTACTTTCTAAAGCAAGAATAAGTAAGAATTGCACACAGAATTAGTTGTGTCCAAGAAGACTTAAAGGTTTTCATAACACGGACACAAAGGATAAAATTTTCCTATTACAAAGACAACAGGAAGATATTAAATTACCAGGAAATTCAAAATAGCAGCTTCTTAGAAATGTAAAGTACAGTTGAGTATCCAAGACTATAATACATTGGGATTTCTACCTCAGGAATGTCAAGTCTTCTGTCTTAACTCAGGCTGTGTGAGGAAATGTGAATTCCAGTAAATTATGCCATTTGGTATTGCAAATGTATTTTTTTCCACAGGACCAGTGATGCATGTAAAAAGAAGGTTGCTAATTGTCAAGAGTAATAATTATACATTTAACAAGTTACCATTATACTTCAGAAAGTTCACACTAATGCGTGAATAATTATTGGCCTAATTAAGCATCCAATATTGCATCTACACACAAAAATGAAACATTAGTTAAGTGTGACAGTATTTTTCATGTTAGATAAAAGGAAGAGGTAATTTGGATAACTAATGCCCAGACTGACTTCATTGCACACAGCTCACAAAAATCAGGTAATTTCTATCCAACAAAACATTTTAGGAGCATATTTCCCCATGCTCTGCTCTCTTTTCAGTGTAGTTTTCAGTTGCACATTGTTTTTCTTTTTTCCATAGGTAAAATCAAAGAAGAAACATCAGGAACTCCAGAAGCCTGAGGAGTCTGGGTTTTTTTTTGGAGGGGAGGAGAGAAGAAGGGGTCTTGTACAATCTCCCTACACTGAATCCATCAGTTTTGTTGTGTTAGAGCGGTTTTCATCAAGTTGTTGGTTTTGTATTAGTCTTCTTCCTACCATTGCACAAGGCACGTAAAGTCAGGTGATAATAGTCATTTATCCACATCATCGTTTGGGCTTCAGCAATGAAGGAGGGTAAGTTGCAGAAAGGAAGACAAAATCTTGCTACTATCCTGAAAATCCCATGATGTCACCATTTTCCATTTTTATTCAAATCTGAAATAATTTCATGGGCCAAGATTACTACTTATGATCAAACCCAGCACTAAGTCATCTTCGCTTGAATCATAGAATCCTAGAATCCTTTA
>NW_008621301.1:0-10958 GCF_000691845.1 Merops nubicus | reverse complement strand
GTGTGGAGGGAAGAAATTACATTTAAAATATCTATTTATCAACCCCTTAAAAAAAAATCAAGGCAATTTACAGTTGGGGAATAAAAAAATTGTTTAAATACTTAAATATTCCATTTTTTCAGATTTAATTTGAAATGAACATATTCTGTTATTACTTCAGCAGTACTTGAAATTCAATTCCCTGCAGAGGTACTTCACATTACATCAAAGAGTAGCTATTAGAACATCACTACCAACCCATGTTCTATTAATAAAGAACCTTTTAAACCAGACCAAAAAAGAAACAACACAGATAACTGACATATATTGTAGAATGCCCTTATTAATAGAGAAGTGAAATATTTTATTCATTGTAGGTAACACAGCCTACTGTGAACCCACTGAAAGGAAGCACACACAATTGTTCAGCCAGTATCTACCACCTCAAACATGAGAGATTTCTGCTGACCAAGATTAGAAACCCCTCCAGACAGGAACTCAGAAAAGAAATCCATCTAGGGATCTCCTAACTGGAGATTGGCCTACTTAAACCAGACTGTTATCACCCTGAAATTGGAGGACATTTCTTTATTTGAGTCAGGTTTTGGTGTGTGTGTTTATTGAATACTTTGCTCACTTACTTGGCAAGTTCCCTCAGGGTTGTTAGAAGCTCCTCTGTTGTTTTGAGGTCTTTGGCTCCCAGGGAGGACATCAGGATGTGCACATCATTGAACAGGAGGATGTGATCTTTACTGTGCTTCTTTGTAAGCTTCAGAACATTCTTCCACCTGTCTCTTACTGTGCTTCTTTGTAAGCTTCAGAACATTGTTCCACCTGTCTCCAAGCTTGACACCTAAGAGGAAAAAAAACACTTTTCTCAATAAAAATACCCCATGTAAAGGATGCCTTTGCAATGGATTTTCAGTCACCTGGCATGAACAGCATCTCTACTAAACTCAACAAGACATGCCCTGATGTGGCAAAGCTTACACACCAATGCCCAGCTCCAGCCTGACATATTTGGGCAAAGAGTTTTTTCACTGTTATCAGCCATATTTTACAATGCAATACATGAAATTCTGGTTTTATTTGTCTTTAGCAATCAAAAAACAGAGTGGTAAGATGGATTTCACAAACAAAGCCAATGCAGCACTAGTGTTTTAGCAGAATGCTGTGAAAATAACATCTACCTGTTGTTGTCTTCCTTCACAAACTAGTGTACAAACATTAGCTTAAAAAAAGTTAAGGAGAAATACCCCTGAGTTAGGAGAGTACACAAAAGCCAGAGGCTAATATACATTTACTAGCAGTATCAATCAGGATGAAAATATGAAGTATGTAACTTGAAATTTACTTCAAGGAAGCACCACAGCTTTTAGGGCATGACTGTTCAGCCTCAGATCTTCAAGGACAACAGGAGTGAATTTGTCCAAAAAACAAATATTTGTGACTTATGCCAGCTTGAGCTGAATGAAATACCACACTGGTTGTGAAAACAAAGAACAAACCTCCCAAAAAACCACCACACAACTCTTGGGGAGTGTAAAGTCATGAAGGTCATGGATAATTATTATGAATTTCACACTGAGGCTTTTCTCAAGAACAAAATTTTCTTCTGTAACATGGACCCAGCTTGTTCTGTAAGGACATTTAAAGATTTCTCCCACCTGCAAGGGGAAGGGGAAAGGCAAAAAGAAACCCATTCCCCTTAGAGTTTTAAATAAAAAGCAAGGCAGATGGATATCCTACCTTCCAGATGAAGCCTGTAGAGCATGGAACAGTTATCTACCACATCCAGCATGCTTCCACTGGACAGACAGCGGGGAGCAATCTGTAATCACAGGCATTCAATAAGCTGCCAAACTGTGGGGACTTAAATAAAACTTACTTTCACAATTAATTTAATTAATCCATAATTGAACTTTTTATTCATTAAAAAAAAAATCCCTGTTTTGCAATAGACTTAGTGGCATCTTTCCTGAACACAAAAATTTACAACAACAAATGCTTACACTTCTTCATCTGTGTTATTATATTAACTTCATAAGAGGAAAAACAAGTACAGAGAGTCACCAAAGTGTTTAATTTTTACCAGAATAGTGCCATAAATATTAATTCATTCTGCTAAGGTTAGTGGATAAGGATCTGCCCAGCAGCTTTCTTAATGCTTGTGTTATTTTTATAATCTTTACCCACTGTAATTTGATATTGCTGGTAAATTACAAAGAAGGCTTTGAAATCCAGGCAGTGAAGAACTATAATAAATTAGCTAGGAATGAAAAGATCTGTTTCTCTTTAGCATCTAACATGCAAAATCAGTTCTTTGGAAAGGTAACTTGACTAGAAAATTATTTTATATCCTTTTGAAAATGGACAAAATGGCAAGCAGCACCAACAGTGCCACTGTAGCTGTCTCCAGCACAAGTGTAAGAAACACCTGAACTATGTAATGTTGTAATATCCAAGTCTTTGGGGCATTTTACCCAAAACTTAAGAAATAGTTTCCCTAAAAAAATATATAGTTTACATCTGTTGCTGCATGTTTACATATTTGGCACACTGAAATAGATTCCAACCTCCTAGACAAGGAAGAAAACACATTTCATGCTTTGAAGCAAGCTCTCAGTAAAGGAAAAAAAAGGTCCCTACTCACATGGTTGTCATAAATTGTCAAAGCAGCCTCATATTCACCCTGCAGAAGCAAACAAGGATTGCATGATTAACACCCAAGTACAGGAATCAGAAGGGACTGACAGGAACCAGAGACATGCATGCAATGAGTACATGTCATAATATCACTTCACAACTGCCTCATGACTTGGTCAAAACAGAAAGAAACCTTGAGGTATGAAGAGAAATAATGGAGTCCAAGATAAACTGAGATTTGCTAGGCTAAATAATCAGTATGCTTATGTTCCACTTAATAATAGCAGTAATAATAATAAGCAAAGTTACTCTTTTTTCTGATCAAAGCTTCTCAATGATACATGTCCCCCCACCAAACTGAGTCCCACAGGTGCTAAGCATGAAGTCCAAGGAGATTCTGTGTTGCAGCTGGACAGGTTGTATAAAACAGGAACTATTTTTAAAGGGTCTCAGGAATAAGAATTAATAACTTTAATAATTAACAACATTAGAGACCAAATTTAGAGCTTATTGGCTCTTTCAGAGAGTCAGCAATTTTTGGGGCCATCAAAACAGTACTGAATTTGAAAAGAATTTTGTCAAATGTTGGTCTGAAAATTAGAGAGACAAGTTGATCTTGCTCTCAAATAACCCTACCAAGTGTAATTAGTGAGATTATGTGACCTTGTAATAATGTAATAATCTCACAGCAATTTTTCACCATCCTAACAAAGATCCTGGGACTTTAACCAATGTCATTAAAACTTCCCAAAATCACTGCAATGAAGGACCAGCTTGTAAAAATAGCATTGTGCTATTTTATAAATACCTCCATTTAAATAGCTGAAGAAAAAAAAACCTATAAATGTTAGATCTGCCTTTTAAATAGCATTAGATGAATGTCCTCTCTGGATGATAAAATACTTATAGGAAAATCTCTCATACCTTTTCAATAAAATATAAAGCCCAGTGCCAGTAATTATGGCAAGCAAGCATATCACTGTTCTGGAAGAAATAAAAGAGAAAAGATTATTTCCACAATAATTTCCCATTTAAACATTATCTAGTCAGATTTCCCTTTCCTTCTTCAGCAAAAGAGTATTTCATGAGAGAGAAGAGACAAGGGCTTTAAATCAGCTGGCCAGGATACCTTCTCATATCAAAGCCCTTATAGAGACCTGCCTTTTCTCCTCTGCTTACAGTTTAAAGCTCTGTGTTCATGATATTTAAGATGAAAACAAAATCTTGCACAAAAGAAGTGGTTATTCCACATTATCCTAATGACACCAGATTTTACAAACCTCAACTACACTGGGTTGGGCACAAAGGTACCTTAGACAATTGTATTTACAGATCCTGCCCTTTATTTGATTTGGATGAAGGGGATAAATCACAGTGGCTTGCAACTACTTTAAGAAACTGAGTTCAAAAATTGATCCAGGAAGTCATTGACTGTGAGTTTTTGAGGTGTCACCTGAACTGTCAGTCCCTTGCACCACTGATTCATTAAAATTCATATATAAAGGACAAAAGACTTTCTAGGAAATGGCAGATATGAATCTAATGCAAGGGTTTTCTGCCTGCACTTCCAAGCTTGTTATCTGAATGCTTTAAAATAAAATTAAAAATACAAAATAAATAATCCTTCTAGTCTCATTACCCTGCTCTTTGGGTGAGGTCAGCTCAGAGGACTCTAAAATATGCCATTTTTTCCTGCCTCTTGCTTCAAAAGCAGCATGGATAACAACAGCACATCCAAGGGATGGTTTCTCCTAATAGGTCAGCTTTGCATTGCTTCTAACACATCTGCAGATGGGAAGGAACTGCATGCAAGAATCAACACCTTGGCTGGAGGGGACAGACCTAAAAGATTTTTCAGAGATGCTACAAGAATGCTTACCTTCCAGTTGCTTTCCATTTCCTTCATGAATTCTAACCCTTTATTCACCTCTGCTTTCATTTCCTTTACATGAGCTACAGTGTGAACAGACCAGGCATCTGTTGGGTTTATGGCCAAAGCCTAAACAAAAAAAGGGAAAACATGATGAAGCTTATGAATTTCAAACAGAAACAAGAGAGTCCTTTTTATTCCCTGCATCCTTGTACCATTCCAACCAACCACAGCCAGGAAATTTGGACAGAAAAGGAACTGTTTATTGGCTCACTTGACTTCACAGCTTCTACTGCATAGAGGTGAACACCTCCAAAACACTTTAAAATGAGGCTTTGATGACAATTATCAAATGAAATTTTATTTCACAGCCACATCAATATCAGAGTATCAGTGATGTGCAAGCCTAGGCACAACATATTCCATGACACATTGCCCTGAAGAGGCTTTGATGACAATTATCAAATGAAATTTTATTTCACAGCCACATCAATATCAGAGTATCAGTCATGAAAGACTTGCAGGCCCAGGCACAATATGTTCCATGACACAGTGCCCTGAAGGTAATAATTTCTTCTTCAAGAATATGGCCAGCTCTGCATATTCAGCAAATTCCTCTTTCTTGCTCCAACAACTCCCACTAGATTTTAGGCATTTTGTGAGGTTAGCCTTTAACTTAGTAAATGGTGAATGTTATTTAGTCTTTGTTGTCACTTTCAGCAATTTGATGTAACAGAAGTTGGCTTAAAACACTCATTAGATATTAATATTGTATCTGAGACTCCTGGACTGTCCTGTTCTGTATCTCTTTGCTGCTTCTGCCAACAATTTGAACAATGGAGCCAGTTCATGGCACTCACACAAACTACAACCCTGTATAAGAATTCTAAAGCCTCCCAGCACCAAGAGCAGGCAGTTTACCTCACGGGCAAGCTCCTCAGCACGGTCAAAAAAGTTTGTTTCCATGAGTCCAAAAGAGTAATAGCCCTTCACATAGCTAGGCAAAAGAAAAAACACATCAGCCATTCAGAACTAGATTTAATCTGGGGCTGAAGAACACAGAAATAGCATTCAAAAAAGGTTGCAAAGCCTATTAAGCCATAAAGGCCCAACATAAAGAAAAATTAGGGATGTGAGATGCTTTTATGCACATACCTGCTGCAGTAATTTTAAGGAATATTTAACTGCTATGGTATTTGCAGATTCCTAGATTGCAAAACATCACAGGGTGTGTTTCTGCTTCTCAACACACCTGCTGGGGTTTTGGTTTCAAGCTTCTAGGGCAAAGGAACTACTAAAAACATGTGGGGTATGTTGCAACTGATTTATTTTGTTGATTGAGATGAATAAAAGTTGATTTACTTATTTCACCTGCATTTTTCTAGCACTGTGTCTAGAAAAGTTTATCAAAATGCAGTTAAAATTGCTGACTTACTTCCTCAACAAATTATATCAGCATATTGTAGTTAAAAAGAACTAAGGGGTTCTTAAATTGCAAAAACAATCCTCCTGACACTACCCTCTGAGCCAAGAGATTGTGGGGTACCCTCAGGCAGCTTCACTATTTCATTAGCATTCAGCCTTGTACTCTCTGCACTGCTTGTGGAAGGAAAGACAAGACAAGATTGTGCTGGATGGGGAGGGACAGTGCTTGGGTCTACAGCAACACACACAGAATATCCAGAAAGTTACAGTTGCCTGTAGATCATCTATTCATCTACCTCTAAATGTTAAATGTATATCCCAACTTATAATGATAATTTTCACCTAATGTTAAAAGCTTCCAGATAATTCAACAGGTCTTAAAAATATTTGTAAAGTGATCACAAGTTAGTTTTTATTAACTATTCACTTCTTGGTGGATTCAAATTATCCTGGATTAACTTTGGGAAACAGAAACTTTCAGGATTGAACTAAAGCTATTTTTAAAAACTTCTACCTTCCTTTGGTACCTACCACAACCAGCTGTTATGGTATATCCCAAAGTTTTATTTCAGAACTACTCTTTGCTATTCCAAGTTATAACTCCTTTCTTCCTCCCACTGATGTCCTCTGTCACCCACAAAGTGAGCCCCAGGTGAAAGTGGACCCATAGAAGCCCAAAGGTGTTTTACCAATGCCCTCAGTGAGGACAATTCTACCCTCTGTGCTACATGCCATGTGCTATATTGACAATAAAATGCACTAACTGACCCACAGCTCACTGAAGAAAAAACCCTCAACAATTTCAACAGGGATACAGGAAAGATGTCCCAGCTATGGTCAGGTTTGATTGATTTCTAAGCCCTTGATTTTGGCTGTGAGTCTGTTTCTAACAGATCCTGTTGTTTAGATGTGTCTGAACTTAAAACCCACAAAGTGCCCACCAAATAAAGAACAATTTTCCCACTCCCAGGCATGACCCACCTGCTCAGTGGAACATCAGGGGTCCAGAAAGGATAAACCCGGGCAACAGAATCCCTCATCTGTGTGTGATACCCCAGGTAGAAGTAAGTGTCCTGGGAAAACTTGAGGGCTAGCAGGTCAGTTGGGTGGCTCTGCAGAATCTGTTCCCACAGATCACAAGCTTTTGGAAGCTGGCTAGGAATAAAAAAAAAAATGGTTTGATTGCTGAGAGTAGCCACACAGACCTGTCCCCACTGTTAGTTCTAAGCTCATGCTATCCTAAAAAAAAAAGAAATTTAATATCAATTTACTTTTTTTTTCCCTTTGAAGGAATTTTTTAGTCTTTTTTAAAGGCATTATCTTCACTGAGCATCTTCTGGGAAACCTTTTAAAACAAATGTCCTTAGATTACAACAGGTCACTCTAACACACTAGGAAAATGAAACGAGCTTCAACCATGAACCTGAAGATTTTATAGAGGTCTGAACAGTTTTTACAGAGACCTACCATAATTCATCTAACTTCACATGCACAAAAACACCTTCCCTCTCCTCTAGTGGGAATCAAACCCATAGCAATAGGGCTCAGTAGCTTCCTCTTCACCTCTGTTAAGAAGCATGTGAGGTAAATCCAAACTCATCTGTCTGCTTGACAATGAAAAAATGCAAGTGAATCACTAGCCCACACTGCAGTGCACATAAATTCATCATCTTGAAAAGAACAGTGAGCCTCTACAGCTCTGCTGACCCTCTGCTAGCCCTCTATTTACAGGTGAAATCCTTGCTGACACAGGGAGACAACAGAGAGAAGGAAAGTCTGTTTGTAGCTTTGCTTCTGTGGAGCCAAGTCTGTGTTGTTGTACTGGACCTTAACACAGCCAAATATTTAGCTTTGTATTTTTAAACTATATATGCCACTGATGAATCTGTGACAGATTTAAAACATGGGAGTGCTTAATGCTATGAAGTGGTGGCAATGGAGCACTTCACCTATGATGCTGCTCACTAATTAGTCATGGTGCTTACAGTTTGGGAAGAGAAATTCAAGAACCACCCCTGACATTGCACCCTGACACCTCACTAGATCTCAACTCATGCCAGGCAACACTCCTACCAACCACTGCTTCCACCTGTGGTCCCCAAAACTCCTCACTGATGGGATGACAGTAGACTTACCCACGGGCAAACATGTCCAAGGCTGCCACGTGGAGCTTCTCCCTCTCAGTCAGTGGCTGGGACTTGGAAAGGGTCAGCATCATTCTCATTGCACTGTCCAGCTCTTTGTTGAGCCTCACTGAGCTCCCAGTGCCAATCAGCTCCAGCCCATTGGCAATGACGTGTCCCATGGCTGAGGAGAACAGCACATTGCAGGTTGAGGTGGGCAGATTACAACCATCTCCACATAAACATGAGGGGGAGTTTATTTGAAACAAGACTGGCTTGTTGCAGGGGTCCAGAAAGTCTTATGAGTTCATAAGCTTATAAATTCATGAAGGCTTTTCAGGTTAGCCATTAAAAAAGACTTGAAATTAAATGAAAAAACAAACTTATCAAACACAAAACCATCCCAGTCTGCTCTATGTTCTGAGGAAGTTTCACAGAATTCTATAAGCCACCATCTTCCCCTTGAGCAAACAAAGGAAGTTAAACAGCAAGGCACCAAGTATTACCCAGCAGAGCCCATGCTAAGAGTTAAGGTTATACTCACTAAAATGTGGATCTGCTGCTTTCAACTTGGAGAGACATCCCTCAATCCCTCCAAGGCTCTCATTATTGGCCCAGGTTGCATACTGCAAGAGAGACAATGAGAAAGGAATCCCCAGTGATATTTGGCTTCTTTTCATTCTCCCAGCCATTTAAAATTCAAAAGCAAACAAGGCAAATGACTAAAAGACAAACCTTATCTGCCCTCAGGAAAACTCTTTAAGTTTGGCCCCCAGCAGAACTCCTAACCCCACATTTCCATGTGGTTGATCCCAACTGGTTGGTTCTTCAGCATCCAGCAGGACGAGCATGCTGGCTGAGGTTTTCCCCACAGCTGCACCATCCAGCACAGCCCCTGCTACAAGGGTTTGTTTCATGCAGCAGTCCCTTCAAATCACACTTTCTTACACTTTTGGGTCCTACCTGCATCAGAGCAGCATCAAACAGCTTACAGGCTTCATTGCTGGTTGTGGACAGGGCCAGTCCAGCATCCTGCCAGGCCTGCACAACAAACAGAGACAGACCTGTTCATTTCACACTCTCATTTTCCAGACTACACCAACAGACTTTGAAATTGATGTTGTTGGGATGTTTTTGTCAGCTATGCTTTTAAGAAAAGCTGGAAAGATGTGAACAGACACACAAACCTCTTGTTCAGTTGTAGTTACATCTGAAGACTCAGTTTGGGCTAGCAGTGGGAATAAAGAAGCAACAAATTATGAAGTGTAATACAAAATCTTGATAGGTTACTCATAATGAGGGACATGTTCTTAATTCATTACAACCCAGCTCTTCACTAGTCCCTCTGCTGCAGGCACACCTTGTGTGAAGTACAGCTGCAATAAAATCCTGTTCCTTTTTAACTGATTTCACAGTACTTTAGGGAATTTGCTGGCCAAGCAGCCTGGCAGAGTAAATCCAAGTCCCTGGAGTTAAGCTAACACAGAATTTGGACCACAGTCTTGTACACGAGCCTCACAAAAGGAAGAACAGGGGCACATGATAAAGCTAAAACTTTTTTTTTTTGACTGTTTTTTTAAACACTCCTGTTTAAGCACACACACACACATTTTAATTTGGACCACAGTCTTGTACACGAGCTTTACAAAAGGAAGAACAGGGGCACTTGATAAAGCTAAAACTTTTTTTTTGACTGTTTGAATGTTTAAGCACACACACACACACACATTTGAGGAGCTGCCCCAATCACTTCAGCATCATTTTTATTATTATACAAATAGACACACAAAAAGAAAGACATGGGGCAAGCCAATTCAGACTCCTCCTAATGGAGGATCAGTCCTTGCAGATGCTGCAAGAATTCAGCTAGTCTTGTTTTACACTTTAACACATTTCCTGCTTCTGATGAACCAACTGTCAAAAAACTTCATGTAACCAGGCAAAGACATCTTTGTCAATATATCCTAAAGCTTTCCCACTGTGATTGGATTAAAAGCCTGCACTCAAACAGCTCAAGCACTCCAGTCTTCAAATTCAAATTAGACCTGAATACAAAATTACTAATTTTCTTTACAATTTATGCTATATCCAGAAACAGTGTAAAGAGAAGTGTCAAGAGGGTAGCAGGGTTAGGCCTGCTACATACAGGCTGCCCTTCAAAATACAGCAAGAACCACTTTCATCACCAGTCATCAAAACCAGGGCATCACCCCAAACCAGGACAGCAATACACAAGTGGTCCTGCCCAGACTACGTGGGACACTCATGTGTTGGAGCTTCTCTGTAGTCAGGTATAAAACTGGCTCAAGAAATGTACAAGAGAGGGAGTGGGAGTAGATAAAAATGTTAGTAAAATAATCATGACCTTTCCTTCCCACAGAGGCTTCCTTGGAGCTCTGTTACACTCATTTCTGACAACATTCCTCTCTGACTCCAGCAGAGACTCCTCTGTGGTGTCTCCCAAAGGACAGCATGGCTCTTCTTACTGCTTCTTGAAGAGACCAAAGCTTTGCCCTTTCTCCTGCTTTAAGATGAGGGTTTAGTCACAGGATCTGGTGACTGTTTATCTGTATTTTTTTCTCTGCTAGAATGCCAGCTGGCTCTGAGAAATCTGCTCTGTGCAGGCTGCTGTTGGCATCCCCTCTTTCACTCTCCAGACCTCTGCCTGCCTCTCATGAACCCACCACACTACTAGAACACAGTGAAGACTTTTTTTTTTTACCTTTCCGTGCCTAACTGACCAAAAATAAAGTGACAGAAAGAATGAACTTCATCTGGAACAAAGCACGCAAATGGCTAATCAGCAAACTGGCTCCTGCGAGACAGATTTTGAACCCTTGGACCCAAAGGAGTGACAAGAAGTCCTGACGGACTTTTGAGGCCCACAGAGGACCAGGGGAGCGCCTGTGGGGGCA
>NW_008621300.1:0-13387 GCF_000691845.1 Merops nubicus | reverse complement strand
GTCTTTGATTCCGGGCTCCCTGCGACATCTAGCTCTCAAAAGTAATGACATCTTTAATATTACTCAGTTACAAATCAATTTCTTTTCTTCCCATACTACATTGAAAACTTGCACTGTCCTCAACTATAGCTTTTAGTTTGTGCTAATAGAGAATACAATTGCAATCTATTCAGAAGCAGATAAAAGATTTTTTCCACTCAAAACCCTGTTTTTGGCAGTTTTACTACATAAACAGTTGTCTTACTCCTGTGAAGTTTTTTTCTACAAGTTCAAAAAATATTTGCTATCCCTTAAATGTGTGTTCTCCAACTGTTTTATTCTGGAGAATGCACTCTAAGTGACTCTAATTCTTTCCATTGGGTACCATCAACTGCAGCCCATACCATAATTGAACAAACATTATACTCCAAATAAAACAGGACCAAGACCAAAGTGGCTGTACTTCTAATAAACGGCAAATAATCTCATAGCACAAACTGTGAAATTTCTAGATGTCAGTGATTTCACCACAGTAAGCAAGCAGGATCAAATGAGGAAATGGAACTTTGATGACATTCCTTGCTCAACAGCTGACATCAATACGATACTAAAATCAGTTTACTGGCCTCTATGAAAGGAACTTCATAGCTAAGGAGGAAAAAAAGGAAAATATGGGTTCAGCTTCCAAACAGCATACAAGTAAGAAGCCTGTATGTATGGCTTTCAAGCCAGACAGAAATGGTTTAATAGTGAAAGAAGAAAAATTAACTCCAAATTTAAAGCAATGGGGTTGGTTTTTTTTCTTACCTGTATTCAGCTCCCCACCCTTTAACAAAACTCATTCTTATGGTACACATTCTAGTAAGCTGATAAACTGCTTCAAATCCCTGATTCACAGATTGAGCCAGAAGAGCAGCAAATTCTTGGTTATTAAAGATTTTTAGATTGCAACCTATAATGAAAAGAAAATAGCCAAAAAGGTACAAACAATGAATACTTTTGTTTGCTACACAGAAGCCATAAACTATAAAGAACCTATCAAAAAGAAAGCAAACATCATCCAGTGAATACGTTCACTGGATATTTTTACATGAAACCTGTGGTAGGCTACTAACCTGGTGGAATTTTGCACACAGTTGCAGGATGCCAGCCATATCTTTGATTACAGTTGGGACTCTGAACAAAAATTGCGCTATCGCTTAGGCATTCAGCAAAAACTTCTCCACCAATGTAATAGAGACGTACTCCCCTTCCTGTAGTAAAATTCAAAGGAACTCTAGTTATATGACCCAAGCAGATTAACAAACAAGGGAGTATTTTGTTTCAGAAGGCCATGGTTTTTCTTTACAACAGAAACCAAAATCAATTATCTCCAGGACTATACTGCTGGGCTGACAGCTGTAACAGGAGCAGAGCACAATTAACTTCATTTCTTTCCCATGAACACATAATATTTAAAGGAGAAGCATAATAATTTTTGGGCAAGAGCAAGGGATAGGATTTTCTAGCCATGCAATGGCTTGTAACCAAATCCAAGTGAAGAAGCTGCGTTCATTACCAAATGACTTTTTCACTTAAAGAAATTCCAAAATAGAAATAAAAATATTACATTCAACAGAATTAAAACCAGTGCTAGTATTAAAGTGTTGTATGTGAAGTGACACAGACCACTATGGCAAAAAAGGAAAACACAAGTATACCACTTCAGCACTCTCCACTTACATGCACCCACACTATTTCACATCCCACTATATAGAATCATAGAATCATAGGGGTTGGAAGGGACCTCGAAAGATCATCTAGTCCAACCCCCCTGCCAGAGCAGGATCACCTAGAGTACATCACACAGGAAGGCGTCCAGGCAGGTTTTAAATTACTCCAGTGAAGGAGACTCCACAACCTCTCTGGGCAGCCTGTTCCAGTGCTCCGTCACCCTCACAGTAAAAAAATTTTTCCTGATATTCACCTTGAACCTCCTATGCTCCAATTTGCACTCATTACCCCTTGTCCTATCACAGGTCAATACTGAAAAAAGCTTAATTCCATCTTCCTGACACTCACCCTTTACATATTTGTAAACATTGATGAGGTCACCCCTCAGTCTCCTTTTCTCCAGGCTAAAGAGACCCAGCTCCCTCAGCCTTTCCTCATAAGGGAGATGCTCCACTCCCCTAATCATCTTTGTAGCCCTATATAGCCCTTCTCTGTACTACTTTGACAAAACCAATAGGAATTCATTTAGCCCTATTACAAGAAAAAAAAATACCCATAAGAAATCCTGTTGTTCACTTTTAAATTATGATCTTGAACTCTCTCTCAAAGTGGAAAAAAGAAAAAACTGATTTATTTCTAGCAGAAGTAAGATAAGTAATGTACAATTGATCTCCCATAGAAAACTAATTATAATTAAGAGGTCCTTTAAAGGCCACAGTTTCTTTTCCCCTTTTTCTTTAAAACTGTTTTTCAAATAAAATGCAAGCAGCTCTATAAAACAGTGAGAGCTCCTTACATTTTTGCTTTTCTTCATCATAGCCTGGGTTTCTGCACATCTAAACTTTTATTAGACAAGCATTTGGATTTGGCATAGGGGAAGTCAGAAGGTTCTACTAAACAGGTTGAAGTTTAAGTAAAAAACCAAAACCAAACAACAAAAAAAACACCAAACACAAACCCCCCAAAATTTCATGAATGTTGCTAAAAAAAAGAATCCAAGAAAAAAAAAATTAATTTATTGAAGAACTTAAAGCCAAGATTCTGCATTGTGGAAAACAATATTCTTTACTAACCATTACAAAGAAAATCTTAATCATGTTGAAACAGTGTGTTCTCAATGGAAGCTTTTCCCATTTCAGAAAAGAATTCAAGAACTACCAATGTTCATTCTGCATTTTATAAATTAGATTAAACTAAGCAATATGTTAATATTTTGTAATTAAACCTTAAATTTAAATTATAAGCAACTCTGAATGTAAATGCTACCCAGGGCTGAGTGGTCCAACAAAGAGCCTGAAAACCAAAAACCTGCCCCTTGGGATGCTTTGGTACATTGTCTTTTTCCAGCAGGCAGAGAACATCAACATGAGCAACAGAAATCCCATACAGTTGAGTGGCTTCCTCCTGTGATGCTCTCAGCCTGACAGCTGTATGACTGCTGCTGCCACCAACTTAGTGACTACTGATTGAGGAAAGGCAGCTCCTTTCAGCTCTAGCCATCACTACATCTCTTCCCATTTGCTACTGCCTGTGGTAGCAGAAGCTGCTACATTTCTCCCCGATTTCAAAAGTGTTTTTCCACTTCCGTCCTTAGCAAGGGAGACCAAGCTTTCTTTGGCAAGCCTCAAGAAAGAAGTTCAATGGCTGGCTGCACAAGGGTGAAACGATTCCAACACACACATCTGCCCATCCTACCTGGATCATTCCAGATAATTTAATGGATAAAATGAAATTAAATAGTTACAAGACCAGAGATATTTACCTATGTGTCGTCTTGTCATTTCCACTGTAGCATTTCTGTTTACGTTGGAAAGCAGACCTAGACAAAATCGTTCTGAATTTGATGGATCTGTAAAGCCATCTACGGTCAGGGAAGGCTGTGATGCATGGAAGGTTTCTCCCACTCTTTGATTCAATTCATAATATGCTATTGAACACCAAAATGCAGGCTCTGAGTAAGTAACTGGTTGTAAGTCTAAAAAAAAATTAAATAATTAAATAAGCTTAACACAGAATTTGAGGCTGAAAAGAAATCTATCTGTCCTGCTATTCATCTCTTCCAGAAATGACAGAGGTAGTCTCCTCAAATGACTCGAATTATATTTTGCTTGCTGTCATTTTTACCTACCCTGGTAAACAGAATTGAATCCAATATTCCACACAGGGGAAGGAGGAGGGAAAGAAGGGGTGAACTAAGTTGACCACAGCTCATGTAGTTCAGTTCTTGCATTTTGCACAGCAAAATGAATAAACTAACGTTACTGTGAGTGCCAGATGTCAAGACATTTCTGTTGCCTTTCTATAACTTGCAAATATTTTGGTAATGTTAAAGAAAAAAATTAAACCATCAAACACTGAACCACACAAAGGAAAAAATATTAACACAAAAATGATGTTCCTTTGTATTACACTATTATACTGTCTCTATCTAAAGAGAGCTCTAAGCTCCTTTTACTCTCCCCTACTAGAGCTCAGTATCTTCCCTGTGCATCTTCAGCTTTTCCTGTGTTGCTTCCCCTTTTTACCTGCCCTAACTTATTCAGTATTCTGAAAAGCATTTTCCTGTCACCATTCTTTAAATCCAAGGGAATCTGATCTTCCTGAGTTATTTATACAGACATATAGCAGTGGCACCTGATCAAAGCAGGTGGGCAACTAATGTGGGAACAACAATTGTGTTGTGAACACAGGTGAAATAATATATGAGAAGAGTAGCAGAACACATACAAGGGAGACAGCAAGTCTGAACAGCACTATGGATAGGCTAATGTCCTTTATTTAGTCTATAAATGGCATTCATGCACACACAATCATGTTATTCTTTCTCTTTGCTAGAGGCTCGATAGTTACAGCAATAGAGTAGTTATTAACAAGTTATTAACCCAGCCGTATTATTTTTATCATCAAGAAGCCAACACAATGGTCTCCTCCTAATGCAGCTTTTACTTTTTTAAGGTACATTTTGATTTTAAATATAATTATATAAAGAAGAGTCATCACACACAAGCACACACAGCTTACCCAAGCTATGATTCACTGGGGAGAGAGTGCTAGGAGACAGCTCTGCTGGAGATCCTGTTGAAGCAATACAGATTGTTTCAGAACAAACGATTCCTATTATTTCAGATGAGTAGGTATGACTACTATCTCTAGATCTAGTTCTTTTGAATAAGAAACCTCAGAAATCCTACCACCATTTTTTCCATGCTTATTCTGAATTAAGATTATATTTAATTTTCCATACTCCTGGGAACTTACCCCACCTTGTAAAGACCCAATTAACACCTTAGTGTATTGGGCAGAGCTCTCACTTCATGCACACTCTGTGAACATAACTATTTATGCACTTCTCTAGTGAGAAGTTAGTGACTTCTTCCGAAATTCAGTGGGGAAAAAAAAAAGCTAAGAAAAAGCAGATGACACAATCAAGATATTACCTCTCTATTCTCAAAGGAGAGGGTTTATCTCTAGAAAAGAACAAGTTGGATTTCCTCATTTGAGGAAATTATTTTATTCCTTCCTCTTTCCAGGAAAGACTCAGAAAAAAACCTCTCCAACACAATTTGCACACTAGTAGGCAAAATACAGAGAGACTTTGCTCAAGAAACATTCCTACAAGGACTGCTGATGTCAGGCTTTTTTAATTACAGTACCTATTGTCACATAATAGGAAAATATTTCAGTTCTTACAGAAACTAGCGCAGTTGATTTCAATTAACTAAAAAAGATTGCTAACCAAACAGACACACTCAAGTCTGGCAGGAGGTTCTTATCTAGTACATTAACTGTGCTTTGTCCAAGTCTAAGGCCAACCAGATTATCTAGAAATCCTTTCATACAAAGGCACAAATGCTTAATGTTTCTACTACTCCTTCAATAGAGCCTTCCATACAAGAATTAATTTGAAACATGGCAGAAATGATAAGGTTGTCAGAGTTCAGTAACAAGTTCTCAATGTGGCATTTCTGTAACTTATTTAGGCCAACATTCTGCTTCAATGAACCTGTTTCCAGAAGGTAAAGTTAGGGGTAGGTTGAAACCAATCAGCTATTAAAATCTATTTTAAGGCTTTCTGATGAAGACTTAATTAGACCTGTGTGCTTGTTACAAAACAAATGAAATGTACATAATATGTTACAGAATGTTTTAAAAACATTCCTCTAGCAAAAAATTTTGTTCACAAAAGACTGAAAATGATACTTTAAATAGAAAACATGAGGTTGTATATAGAAGGCTACTGCCATCATTATTCGGGCTGAATTCATGCCACTATGCAAAGGGATCACAACTAGTAATCCCAACTCTTCAAAATAGTGAAAAAAAAATTTTACCTGTATCCATGCTTTGGTTCAACTGCTGGTCACTCGGTTCTCCATCTTCACTGATATATCCTGGAGGTGGTGTTTCTGTCAAAAAAAAAAAAATCTGGACTGGGGAAATTTGTAAGGTTTAGTATTTGGGGTTTTTTTCCTCAAGTCCTCACAAGCTCCATGATACCTGAACACTGAATTAGAACTCATTTTGCTGTCTCTTTTTCCTTCCAGTAGGACTTCAAACCCATTACCTGCCTTATTGTCTATGTAAAATGTATCGTCTCTTGTATGCCACTCAATTGCTCAAATATGTTATATAATTAACAGATAATCCTTGTTTGTTCCATTTAAGATACTTTCACTACAATGTGTAACCATTTTGCAATTGTGATCAACAGCTTTCACATTTAGTAGAAATACAAATAAAATACAAAAAGAGCTGTCTTTAGTATAACCATCAGATCAGATACCCTCCCACACCTTATAGAAGTTGCTAGATTTAAAGTTTATTTTTCAGTTCAGTTCCCAAATCCATTTTTCTTCAATATCCAACAGTTGATTTCACTGGTTAATAACTATATTATCTAGTTACACTGCACAAGGTCTAGTATCATCATTATTATTAGTTCCAAGCTCTATTAAAATGATCATCTATTCTTCTAAATAGATTTCTTTAAAGATGGAGTTTCACAGACCAAACTAAAACTCACTAACAAGTTTGAAGCATTCTGATACTAGAAACTGTGCCTAATTCCACAGAAATATCACACAGAATCACTATGGTTGGAAAGGACCTTTAAGATCATAGAGTCCATCCGTTATTGAACTCTACCAGGCCATTTCTATACCCAGGAGTATCTTCAAAACCCAGGAGAGTATGGTTTTTCCTTTTCTCCATTCAAAATGTACTTTGTAAGCCAGATAATGAGTTAACCAACTGCCTTTCAAGAAATAATTTTCTTTGAACTTGACAAATGTCCTTTCCTATATATTAAGGTAAAATCTGGATTTCTTTAGTGAAAGTGTTTGAAGCTCTTTCTGCAATCACCTTAGAATTGTCTCCAAGACATCTGAGGGATTAAATACATTTAATTACATTATTATGAAACAACATAAGTTTAAAGCCTTTTGCTTAAGAATTAAAATCAAATTATATCCAATATAATGTCTGAGATATACAGCAATATAGTAAGATCAGAAGGAAGTCATCAAGAAGAAACTAGATTAAGTCATCTGATTTAATGAACCAAAAGAATTATATCTTTAGTTCATTCTGTAAAACTAGCGTGCTAAATATAGATGTGACAAAATTCAAGTGAAAATTTAAAAAGAAGATTAAGGGAAATCTTTACTAGCAAGAAGTATAATGACAAAAATCATACTTGTTTTGAACATTTTTATAGTATTCATTGTGATAAAGTGGACTCCACCTATGTCCAAATCATTTGTTATAGATAAGCCCACAGCCATGCTAAAAGGTCAATAACCATTTCAAATCCAGCCCACGCCTCCTGTTGCTAATCTAGGCTCTTTGGCACAGATTTTTTTTTTCCATATCTAGTCTCCAGTTGAACAAAGATTTCTTCCACCTACTACTATTAATATTGTTTTAAGGTCAGAGGTTGAGCACTACCACAGATGGAAATAAATGCCCAAGTGCAGCATTAAAAATTCTTAGCAGAGCTTGAATGCTCCCAGAAGTTTGGACAATGCAGCTTAGCATGTCCATAACCTGAAAGGGAACATACAGCCCTGAAGATCATCCTGCAGCTTCACAATCACTATTTTCCCAGCTGTGGGTGAAACCAACCTCTCTGTAGACCAAGTACTGAGACAGTATTGCAGTGCACAACTGCCACAGTTGTTAGTCTAACCTATTGCTAAAGAAAATGGTTCTCTGAAGGAAGCTGTCAAGACACATAAGACTTATCAGAACTTAGCTAAGTATTCAAAATGAAGTTAGAAAGGCATCCTGGGTTCAGCTATGATAGGGCTAATGTTCACAAGAAGCTGGGAGGAGCCACAGCTGGGATAAACAACCAAACCAGTCGATAGGCTATTCAATACCATACTGCCCTCATGCCTGCTATTTAAGGGGAGGGCTGGCTAGAGGAAAAGGCTCCTAATTTGAGCCAGCTACAGCTAGAACAGCAGCATTTGGGATGGCGAGCAGTTGTGTTGTATATCACTTGCTTTATATATTATTTCATTAGTATAATTGTTATTACTGTTGTTTCTTCTCTCTTTGTGTTGTTCTATTAAACTGTCCATGAGGTTTTACCTTTTTCTCCAGATTCCCTAACCCTAACCCTTCCTATCCCATAGGGAGGGAGGGGGAGAGAGGAGCAAGTGGCTGCATGGTGCTTAGTTGCTGGCTGGGGCAAGGTCAAATAAAATAAGATGTCATGACATGAATGCAACAGAACAGTGTCAGTGACAAAGAGGAGACATGGTGTGGTTAGCTGCATAAATATTTCAAGATCATGTAAATACCCATAATCACCTTGAACAGACTTCCTGCAAATAACTACCTAGTTGCTTTAACTCATTTCCATAGCACTGGATTTTCAAATGGTGGCTTTCCAGTAAGTTGTTTGCAAATGCTACCAAAAGCCCTCAGTTTGAGTCAAAAAAAGTATACATAAGAAAGCAACATCAACTTATAGCAACTTAAATTGCTCTCTGAAAATCTGCTGTCCCTAGGTGGCAACACATGGCACAAATTAAACTGATAAGATCAAATTAATTGAAACATTTTTGAGTGCCATTTTAATTCTTGGATAGATTTAAAGAAATCACAAGCTTAAATAAGCTATTGAAATGGGGCAATGGTCACAAGCTGGAGCACAGGAAGTTCCACCTCAACATGAGGAAGAACTTCTTTACTGTCAGGGTTACAGAGCACTGGAACAGGCTCCCCAGGGAGTTTGTGTAGTCTCCTTCCTTGGAGACTTTTAAGACCCGTCTGAATGCATTCCTGTGTGACCTGCCCTAGACTAGATGGTCCTGATCTGGCAGGGGGGTTGGACTCGATGATGTCTGGAGGTCCCTTCCAACCCCTAACGTTCTGTGATTCTGTGATACCAAGTAAGCTATTGTGAAACTACAGCAATGTGGTTTCACACCGCATCTTGTTCTGCAAACAGCGTTCAAGTATTTCCATTGGAATTAATACATTATATTGACTAAATTTAATTTATTGGCGCATCTTTTGATTAATTTAATCACTTAGGAGGATGAAATTGCCATCTTTATTCCAATGGTGCAATGTTAAACACTGTTTACAGTGGGAATTAAGAAAATACCTGGTATGTAATTGCTCTGTGGTTCAATTCCAGCTGGAAAGTTAGTGTTTTCAGGAATGGAATGGGTATAGTCATCGAGAGGTGGAAGCTCCGTGAGAATCTCAGTGTGCCGTGGCACTAGGACAGGAGGCAAGACTGGAAAAGCAAAATTCAAGTAAGACCCTCAAAATACACACTTCTGTGAGATAAAATGAAAAATAACCCCATCTAACAATTACTTAATATGTTTTGAAATTTGTACTGTTCATACTGCAATTGTACTGCTAGTTACTAGAAGAATCAGATTCCTGAGGTGCTTGAGTAAGACTACTCCACGCGAGCAAAGGAAGTCATCTCTATTCTCCTTTTCAGTCCAGACCATACTTAGCCAGCTGGAAACTGCTAGTGGTACTGCAAATGTTTATCAGGGGTATTCAATACATTTGTAAAGTTTTTTCAGTATCTTTACTATTAAAACATTCCAGGGGATGGTATTCTCAAAAGCTATATCTCTAAGAATCTTGTACTTTTGGTAAGAGAAAGCATAATCTTTATTTTCCTTTTAAAACATTATGCTAAACAATTACATACAGATAGTGCTATAGAAAGTCAGAAACAGTCTTCCTACCTGGTGTTTCCACTCTCTGATAGTGATAAGGGTTTACACATACTTCATCCTTTTTAAGATTAAAAGCATATTCACAGTTTTCAACTGCTTTAAGTTCATGGTGACTGTGAAGATCTGGCCAGCGCCACAAACGACAGTAAATAACGTGTGGTAATCCTTTACGATGAGATACCTGTAGACGGCCATCGAGAGATCTATAGGGGAAAGATGTTGAAAAGTATTTACAGACTGCATGCTCTCTCTCAATTGCTCAAGCAACAGTGTACACACATGGGAGGGGTAGTTTGTTTATTCTCAGAATTCAGTGGACTGACACTGTTAGTGACTTTTATCACATTTGAAGCCTTTTAACAAGAATATAAATATGATGGTATCAAGCAGTGTCTTAACTTATTTTTGAGCTGCTCAAATTATTGTCAGTGAATTTAGAGCCACTTTACCTCCAAGGATGTATTTAGTATGATTATTTCATTTTTTAAAATGAAGAAGAAAGTTGTTGAAAAAAATAAAATCACACACTTAATTCCTTCTGCTGCTAAACCTCAAGACTTTGCTAGGGCATGGATGCTTTACGGCTTTAAGCATAAGAACACCCACAGGACTACAAATAAGTCTATAAGCAGTCAGCTGCCCAAGTGATCCACATGGCAGTATAATTGTAATATAAAAAGCATGAATGCACATCTTGTGAGAGCTGTACAGTTTATCATCTTGACTTCATTTGCCTTGCTATCCGCTGAAAAGGTTTTGCTAGTTTTAAGACAGACTGCATATGCTTACACAAATGCAGGTGTTTATGATTTTTATGGGATGGGAGACAAACCTCAATACACAAATAAAGTAATGTGACATGAAAAAAATAAAGACCCTGTTTAGAATTTGCCCAACCATTAACTACTGAAGAATTTACAAAAAATTATTCAGTACCTCCTATCTGAGCCAATTAGCAAGATTTAACTGAAAGCTTGTGGCATACAAAGCACTTTAAACACTTTGCAAGATTAAGTCTAAAGAATTAAGTTTCCCAACTTTGTTAATATAAATACCAAATCACATTAGAGCTTATATTTAACAGGTCTTCCTATTCTTTCAGTAGTACTGGCTTGAAAAAGGACTATTCCAGAATTAGTTTAATTGGTCAAAACATCAGCTAAGAACAGTTGGATTTATACACTGGCAAACAAATATTTTAAAATGCTGTACCATGAGAGGCCTAGGAAGTATTTTACTCTATTTTACAGCTAAAGCATCCCATTGCAGACCCTCCAAAGCCAATCCCTCCCACAAGGTTTCTGTGATGCAAGAGGGCAGAATATTCACCTGGTTTGTTCAGAGAAGCTGTAAAGGCCTGTTGTATCCCACTGATCTATCGTGTTGGGTGTATTCAGTCCCCAAATTTCAGAGCAAGTGCTGTGCATAAATTGAAAACAAAACCAAAAATGATATGAATATGGAACACAGTTATTCAAAATACCATGATTTCAAACATGGAAAAAATGTACAGAATACTTCCTTTCACATAGAAGATAGAGCATTATTAGACTTACATTTAAACTGACATCTCATGCTATATTTTCTATATGAAGGAGGCTATCAAAATGGAACACATGATTCAAGGTAAATGGTAATGTTTTTAAAAGGTGAACAAGTTCTCTGGTTTTAAGTAGTCAATACAGTTGTAATGTTCCTTAAAACAGGCAAAACTTCCTCAGCCTAGCTCTTAAAAGTCAATTTTAAAGGGTAGTTTCTGGGTTCATTTTGTTTTGTCTGTTTTTAAACATAAGCTTCCCTAAGACTTCAAACAAAGGCCATGTGTATCTGAAACTGAACATCACAATCTAACTTTCAGGTACCACCACTTAAGCATTAATTTCAATTTCCATGCACATACTAATTTGCTGCTTTTCCCATAGCAAGAAAATTCAGACTCTGAAGAAAAGCACATTGTAGCTGATACAAAAAACAGTGAGAAGTACCCTCCTTGATTAAAGAACTAAATATTCTCGTCCACTGAATACAAAACACAGAATGTTTAACTGTTTTGCAGTATAGTATTTTAAGACTTAAGTATAGAATAACAAAACTTTAATTGCTAAATCAAGGAGGAAAGGAGAGACAACTAATTCTTTACCAAACTAGTTCAATAACAAGATGACAACAGTAAAGAAAAAGGAGTCTTCAGTCGTAGGCACAAACTAAAAAGCAGCAGATTTAAGAAAAGCAAAAATCATCATGGACTTGTATACAGGAAGCAGACTTTCAGAAGCATAAATCAAACTCAGCTCTATTATAGGCTTGCTCTTAGATGGTCCTGTTCTGGCAAGGGGGTTGGACTCAATCTCCAGATGTCCCTTCCAACCCCTAACATACTGTGATTCTGTGACCGCTGAAAACTGATAGGTTACTTTATATCAATAACACAAAACTAGACTTTGCACCTCAGAAATAATTTGGTTCACAAGCAACTTACATCTTTACTTCCTAATTACAAAGCTTGAAGTTTGACTGACTGCTACATTACCTTTAAAATGAATAGCCTCTCAAAAGTTGCAACAGAAAGAAAAGAATCCAAGTTAACCAAACTCCTGGTTTTAAATACAGGTGTTGTGATTTTAAATTTAAGTTTCCAAGTTTAGCTGATACTCTCAAAAGTTTGGATTGAATGCTTAAAAGAAGAGAAGTGAGGTAGGTATTTTTATTTTTCCTCCCTACACAGTGAAAATTAATTAGTATTATGAAACAAAAGAGCAGAGAGCACTGTACTTAAAACCACTTTCAGGGCGGATAATCACCTCAATTTCATGGTGTGAAATATGTTCACTTGATTCATGTCAAAATCATATTGAGGCGCCATGGTGAGGGGTGGTCTTGTTTTTGTATAGCTACGGGCCTAGAGAAAAAGCAAGGTGATTAATTTTGTTTCCATGTTTGTTGCCATTTGGTGTGCTGTTTTGGCTAGCTCGCATTGAATCTGTTAACGGCCACTTAATGTTAAACGAAGGGGAGTTTGTGGAGCACATGCGTGGAGCCTAAAGTAATTAAAACCAGGCGCCAAGGGGGGAATGTTGACTGCATTCCACGACCACCAGGTGGGAGCGAAGACGACCCCAAAAGGTGAAAAGAACACACTGCAAAGAAGACCTATTTTTTTGGAATTAATTTACATGGACCCACCTGTTAATGACTATGTATGACCCGGGACAATTAAAGCTGAAGACAGGGATTGTATGGGGTGCGCATCTTGGTTGAGCAGAGACTCCCGGTGCACCCAGCGCTGTTTGCTTGCCTTTTGTTAATTTAATAAATATTGAATTTAATTGGAATTTGGTTTTATGCAAAATTATTTCTCACAATGGTGACTTTAATAAAACTTAAGTGTGGGCTGCTGATGGTAGGAATGAATGTTTTTTGTCCCCTTCTTGCCTGTCCCACATGCCTCATTTCTGTTATAAGTTTTCCCATTTTAAAGA
>NW_008621299.1:0-214 GCF_000691845.1 Merops nubicus | reverse complement strand
CGCGCCCCCCGCCCAGGGGCGCCGTTTAGCCGCTGCCTTGCCTTCAAAAAGCTCCCAAAAAGAGCTTGCCAGTCCCTTTTGCCGTAAATTCCCTCCCCAGTGAGGGTCTACCTACATTGGAGCTGGTCTCCACGCCGAGGGATTATGATTGATTACGGTTGGGTTTGATTACATTTTCTGTCTCAAAAATTATCAGTATATTCTAAATATATGT
>NW_008621298.1:0-21007 GCF_000691845.1 Merops nubicus | reverse complement strand
GGTTTGTTTTCAAACCATTACACATGGATAACAGCAGAAGTGAAGGCTGGTTGGCTGCCTTCTGGACATGCTACAAGCTTTCTGGGACCCTGGATACATCCTCTGGCTTCTGCTCAGAATCCTTCTTTTTTGAAAGAATGTGAGTCATACGCATAAAGTGCATGATGAGGAGAGATAGGGACTGACCATTCACAGAAAACCAGCAGGCTAAAGACAAGCAGGAGGAGGTGAGCCATGAGCCTTGCCACAGAAAGCAGCTCATGGCAAAAGATTAAATGGAGTTCAAATGGCTTAATGGGATGCTGGTGAAAAGAAATCAGCTAAGGTTTGATATCTACACTAAACACATCTCCAGATCAGGAAATCCCTGAGCCACAAACACATGGGGTTAGGGAGCAGGTAGTGTTGTCTTGTCCTTAAACTTTTCATATGACATCTACTTTTGACTGCTGTCAGAGATAGGACCCTGGGTTAGATGGACCTATGGCTTCAATCGGTGTGTCTGCTCGCGTTCTTGAATTCCCATGACTACGAATAAGCCTGTGAAGGAGGTTATTGCCCGTTTGTCTGCCTGGCTTGAAAGATTAAAGGCGGCAAGAACGCTCATTAAGCTACAGCGGTGTCCTCACCTTACCAAACTGAGATATCCCTAATCTCTTTTATTGCCCAACCCAATTAAATTCCCAGTGCACTCTCATCCATCTTGTGCACTGAGGCAAATGCTTGGTGGAAAAGTAGTATTTTACTATATAATTAAAGGTCATCTCATGCTGCACAAGTGGGCCAATCAAAGACTCAACTGGAAAAACATCTGTCTGTAGACAGGCCTTTACACAAGTTCACTTGTGACTGCTGATGAATGCTAAGCACGTACTTCAGCCATGCCAAAGGGCTGAGAAAGATGCCTGTTTTCACTTGTTAACTCAGAGGCCTCTTTCATAGATTACTAAGAACATTTGTGGGCACAGAATAAAAATGCTCTTTGATGACAATAAAAATGGCTGCCTGAATTTATTCATGTGCAGTCTACAGTATGGCTTTATTCATAAGCATAGGAATACGCTTAGGTTGCTTATTCTTTCAAAATCAGATGGTGAATGGAAGCCAAACTGAGCAGAAACAAAATTCGAGTTCTAACGGGATACAGATATCCTGACATACTATTTTCCAACTTGTTATCTTAGTGGCATATCTAATTATTAAGTATTTTTAATAATACAACATGAAAAATTTCAGTATGTTTGTAGTACAAAGATAATGCTAAGATATGATTTGTGGTAGAAGAGCAAGGGGAAAGAAAGATAATTACAGTGAAAAGGCTAAGAATATGTGTGTGTATATGAGGGGAAGGACAGAGAAAGGAAAAGGGTAAAATGACTGCTGTTTTACTTCCTTTTAAACTTAAGTCAAAACTAAAGCCATGGTGTTGAATCCTTTGAATTTGAATATAAAGATTCGGATTCCAGCCTGAAGTCCCACTTCTGTATTTTGAAGTCAGGCATGAATCTTGGTGGGAAAACAACCCGGATGGCATTAGTGGAGAGCACTACCAGAAACACACCCCATTGTGCTAAATTACTCAACGAAAATGTATCAGGCCTCAAGAAAAAAACTATCAATCTGAATGTAATACAGTACACTTCAAAACAACTTTCACTAGAAAAGTTACATTTGTAGAAATACCAAACATTTTCAAATTAAAATTTTTGTCTTTTGATTTGGTGAGAATTTTTAATACCATCATAATTATTAAGGTTGATTTAGCTGAAATGGGGTCCATAAACACTAAAATGTAGATCTTTTACTATGGAAAACTCCAGCTGGGTGGTATTTTCAGGAGTGGTAATTGGTAATGACTAACAGATCTGAACATTCATCCCCTCAGATAAACCTTCAGTGATACCTTTTTAGCAGCTGTATGCTTTTGCACTTGCTCTGTAAACTATAACCTCTTCCTCTCGCCACGTCTCAAACAGGGAACTTTCTCACTACTTTGGCAAAGATCCTCATACCCAAAGGAATTCTCTTCCACTCATCTTATGAAAAGTGACGAACCCATAGAAAAGAGCTACTCATCCATAAACCTGCTTCTAAGTCAGCAGAGGTTTTGCATTGCCAACACAAAAATTAGAAAAACCCTCAGTGTGAGTTGTATTATCAGAAGACAAGGCCAGGGGATGCAGGATAAGGACAGAGAAGGCAAGGGAAGGAAGAGTCAAGTCAATGGTAAATATGTTCTCCTTCTCCACTCATTATCCAGTTTGTCTGTACATGCCAGTTACAGTGATGCCACCTTTGCAAAATTAACAGAGCAAGGAAATTTCAGTTCTACTTGGGAGAATCCAGCCAGGATCCAATTACCAAGAGATACATGAAACAAAGTTTATAAGAATATTTCACATTGAGTATCTTAATTTCCTCTAAAGCTGAAAATTCTATTACAGTATTTTCTCAGATTACTCAGGTTTCCTTCTACTCTTTTCTCAAAGAACTTATGCTCAGCCCCGAATCCCTATGCTGACTTTGACAAAGCTCATGCTGCTTTGACTTTGCTCACCTACCCAGGGTCTCTGAGCATGTGTACCTTTTCTCAGCTTATTTCTAATAGAAGCTACATCGCCTTAATAAAACCATAGCAGTGCCAGGGAGTTTTCCTGGGCATTGGAACCGACTCTTCTAGGCTATTAAATCATTAGAACAGTTCCTGGTGTTGTTTGTCCTAGGACAATTAACATTTTCTCAAACGATCCTCAGGAATGAGATGGGAAGTAGCATGAGCCAGGGACCCATCCTAATAAGCAATGTGGATGCAACCACTTTGTAAGGTCAGGGTGTTTAGTAGTACAGATGCAGGGAATTTTATACTGCTGGTCTGAGTGCCAGAGAGCAATCTAAGATACAAGCTAAGCTCAGAGGCCAGCTGGCCTGCATCCACAATATGAAACTCACCTTCCCTCTAAGACAGAGTGGCCATACGCAAGCTGCCTGCTGGGAATAATCCCTGTTCCCCTGCAGCCTCTGAACCATGCAGGGGGATTACTTGGAGAGTGCTAATCACTGTGCGCTAGAGACAGCTCCAGCAATTTAACAGCAGCAATAACAGTGGAGTCCCAATGCGTAAGAATGTCCTCTGGCACTGTTAAAATTTCCTCAAACATTTCCATTTATTCAAACTGAACACGTTCAAAAGGACCCAAGTTTTAGATGGTGATTTTTCAGAAGTTTTTGCAAACCAGTTCCCTCAAAAAGATTAAATGTTTAAAAATGATTTTAAAATTTTCTATTGTTATCCTACATTTTTATGACTCCTTAATACTTAAAAAATAATCAGGATATTACTTACTTGGCTATGTAGGTTTTTACCCTAAAACATGAGAACGGATAAATGTTAAAAAAGGCTATAGCTGTATACAAACTGAATGGAGGTTAGCTCAATTTGGTAAATACTGCAGTGAAGTTAAGACACTGAAAAAGTAATTTATAACAAGTAAGTAAAGTATTATTTCCACAAAGATGTTTGTTATAGAGTAAGAAATTTAAGCAAAAAGGAAGGATGAGATCAGTTAAGAAAAAATGAAATCATAGAAAAATTATTGCCTGAGTAGGCAATGTATTCATGGCAATTTTAAGACTCAACATACGGAGTGTCTTAGGTCACTCCACAGTTATGTATATATGAAAAATTACATGATCTGTGACTGCCAGCAATAACACCAAGTTTATTTTTAGATTTTATCTTTGAGTAACTCAGAATTAAACAAAAAACCCTGTTCTCCTTGCTAGCACACTATAAAACATCTTCCTAAATTTCTCTTCTTTCTTTGCCATTTTATTAGTTTATTTTCCTTCTAGCCCTCAACCTTATTTGTCTCTTTCCTTGCAACTCCTTTCTTCATAAATCTCAGTATAACTCCTACCAAATTTGTTTAAAACATATGAACTTGTTGGGTGTCAAATATTTGTTCCTGAAGTGCAGAATTCTGTTTTTTCCTGAGCTAAACACCAGCCCAGAAGATTTGGTTTGACAAGTTCTCAGAAATTTCCAAAAGATTTCTTAAATTATGAATTAAGAAGATTCATCAAGAAGGCTTAATCTTCTTGCCATACAATTATACAGGTAAAGTATACTCTAATTTGCAATTCATTTGTAAATATACCGAGAACAAAAGGTTTGGATGGGAAGAAAGATAGCTATATATATTATCTAACGTATATCTATGTATTATCTACATATAGCTTCTAGGAAACTGCAGTGGCTTCATTAACAGATCAAACATGACATACATAGCAGTTAATCAAACATTATTCCTGTTCAGAAAACACATTTTGTGGTAGTTGCCAAGAGTAAATGAAGAAAAAAGTAATTCCAAGCACTTCTTGGCTCTAGTAAACCATTTTGTGCGAGTTAGCTTCCACTCCTTTTTTTCTCATTTTAATTCAAAGGCAGGCAAAGGATGGCATGGTGCATTTCAGATATGATCATACTTAGTTCCTGGAGTAAACGTTAGAAACTGCTCAGTGCCCCTTTTCTGGCACACATAGGTACTGCAGTTAGTGAGAATACACACATAAAAACAGTATGACATTTTACTCAGAGAATTATTGTCATGGCAAACTTTTTCAAACAGAAATGGTATTTCATAGTAATTTGTGGGTGTTAAGAAAATTTCAGAAAGACAAAGAGCATTTGAAGTTTCATACATGACTCTCTGTAGCAGCAGATAGTCTTTCCTCCTTGTGAAAATTACATTATAAAAAAGGAAA
The DNA here is from genome assembly GCF_000691845.1 of Merops nubicus. Classification (NCBI taxonomy): domain Eukaryota; kingdom Metazoa; phylum Chordata; class Aves; order Coraciiformes; family Meropidae; genus Merops; species Merops nubicus. The sequence continues at coordinate 16,243 of NW_008621298.1, read as the reverse complement.
AGGAAAAAGGGAAAAGGAAAAAAAGGTGGGGAGAAAAAGAAAGAATAAGAAAAAACAGAGAAGAGAGATAAGAGAAAGGAAGAAGGAGGAAAAAAACAGGTTTTCTTAGAGGAAATATACATTAAACAAACACAAGGAAATTTCTTGTGCTGCTAGAAACAGAATTACATCCCATATAACATTAATTACTGAATTGCCCTTTAAGCAGCTTAAAACTGAGTGCTACTTTGGTACATGATTTTAAAATCAATAATGAACGCTGAATACAACAGTTGGCAAGCATAATGTTATGTAGTAAAAAAATTACTAACAGACCAAAATCTGAACGTTCTGATCTCTATGATCATTGGCTGCAGATGACTGTACTCAGAATAGGACACAAATACCTGGGCACTGTCAGACAGACAGAGGGTGTCCCACTGCAGACAGAACCCAGAAAACCGAAAGACAAGAGTGGCCTAAACAAGTGCAACCTTCCTGCTGCTGTTTTAGACCTCAGACAGGTAGATAATGGACAAAAGCTATTACAGGGGAATGGCTGACAGCTGAGAGATAAAGACAAACGCTGAAGTTTCAAAACTTGACAAAGTCCCCAGGAGACCTCCTGGCTGTTGAGACTACTGGGAAGCAAAGCGTGCAGCTGCTAATATTACCTTGAGGCACAACAGTTGTAAGATGTACCTACACACCTCAGAAGGAAGAAACAGGTGATTTCAGAGTGTAAAATGCTTTGCTCTCTCTTTCAAAATATAACACATCTTGACTTATATGGCAATTTTCTGTTTTGATCAGAGAGAGTCTAAATGGCTAGGACTTTGATTACTTGGCATCCTTATAAAAATTTCAGTAGGATTTTGCTTATATTTTAACTAAAGAGGTGACAATTAAAAGCATGTTATTTGCAACCTCTTTCTACTTTTATCTGGTGCTTAAAACAGTTTTGATCCCCCCAAATAGCATATGAGCGTACTATGTCAAACACATGATGTAGCTATCATGACAATTCTGACTTAAATTGCAATACAGATTTCAGTTAATGAGTGTACTTAACGTACCTGAGGACAAAAAAACTTGGCAGGATTGCTTTTATGTGAAGAAATAACACATACAGACATGTGCTGAGGCTGTGAATGAGTTTCTTGCAGCAATTACTCCATGTTTGTTCAGCAGTTCACATGAGCAGGATTTAGAGTTGTCTGGCCAGCTCTTAGTGTATAAATATACAATGAATTCAAACAAAACTAGCTGAAATCTTATCTGCACTCCACAGATGCTGTGGGGTTTTAATTTCCACAACGATGAATTTTTACTCTACTTTGTTTTACAATAAATTATTAAGATGCAGTAGGGCATAAGTCCAAGATCTGTTCCACCAAAAAAGTCACAACATCAGACACCTAAAAAATGCTACACCTTGTAAGGACTAGACACATGTTGCTTCTGAACATGGAACCTGCTGAAAGGTGCTGAAAGGCCAACTGTCAGATCTCTGTCTGTGACCTTGAAATCACAGTATGTAAATCACCACGCTGGACAACTGACACAGCTCTTCAGCAGTCTGTTGAGGTGCAGAAGCCCATTTCAGCTGCATCTGAAAGGAATTCCCTAATGTAACATACAATTTTACCTTTATAACCATGTAGCCAAGTGTAGTTGCATTACTGCTTTTCTTCAGTATCCAAAAGGCAACACTAAGCTGCCAAACTCTTTTCCGTGGTCTATATGTAACGTAAGAAAGCAGCTGCACTCAGGAGGAACAATGACTTTATCAGAGAGCTAAGTAAAAACTCTCCAGAGCTCTGACAAAGCCTTTAAAAGAGAAGATCCTAAACCAAAAGATTGTTTTCCTTTAAGGAATCAGGATAAGGCCAAATATGAAACACTCAGAATCAAATTACTGAAGTTGGGAAAGATAAGGCACAATTTAGTTCATATGCCATGTAATGGAAGAAGTGATCACCCTCAAGACAAATGGACCATCCTCTTTTTGTTATTTCATAAGAACTTGCAGGAGTATGGAAACACTCATGTAAAACATATATGTCTCCACATTAAAACAGTATTTTCCATCAATCTAATACAAATTCTGATATTACAAGAAATACATTCATCTACCTGTCCATCTCTAAAGCAACTACACAAGTTCTACAATTAATATGCTACAAGAAAGATTTAAGAAAATGTTAACAAATTTAATTAAATTGGCACAACTAGTAAATTTTAAATACTTTGAAGCTTGACTCGGTGTTTAAAAAAACACCTTCAAAGTATTTTTGCTTTCAAGTGCCACAGAGTTCCAAAACCTTTATGCCCAATCAATCCTTGCACAAAAGTTTTCAGACCTTTAATGGAAATTATTAGCTATAGCAATAAGTTCAAACAAAAAAAATAAGTGATACAAAGGTCTGCCAAGTTAAAACAACACACTGATGTTTAGCAGAAAGACTGGGGATAAGAAAAACATAGAAAAGATATAGCTCATTCCTTTTGAAACCTTTGTTAACATGTATAGGCTGTTAGCCCTAACGAGACAATTAAGAAATCTATGAAGCATTAGTGTATGGCTGCTGAAAAATTAAATCCTCCTAAAGCTGGATCCCATAGTACTTTTATCTCTATGTGGACAATCCCACAGGGTTCTAGTCCATTCCATTTTGTTTATTTACACTGTCACTTTCCCGGAGCAAGGACTTTTACTTCTGTACATGAGCACTACTGGTATTGAATCGGTAAATAGTTATCACAGCAGTACACTTTTTTAAAAAAATTAGTAAAATGAAGAAAAAAGGAATAAAAATTTAATGCTACTAATATTTACATAGCATAACATTTTAGTCCTAGAAACAGAGACCTCCACCCAAACAAAAAATGCGAAACCCCAACCTTTTTATTACTTTTCCAGGTATCCATTGGTTCTCTGCAGCTGTATGGTTACTTTTTTTTTTGCTAATCAAGTCTTTTCCACAACAGCAGCAATTGCCACTACTATTTATATTATATATATATTATATAGAATGGGACAGCTTCTAATCCCCATTAAACTGCTCTAATTCTGGAGTGATTTTACTAAGTCAGTAGACTTGCTGTTACTGAGCTCATGGTTGGCCCTGTTCTCTCTCTCGTGTCCTGTAAGGAACACTAGAGCTTTCCAGCAAAGTGGCATGCATTTTACACATTCTGTTCTTCACAGAGAGGCACGTTTTAACCATGCCACTGTTTATATGCACTGCTGAATCTGAAGCAGGTGACCTAATTTATTGTAACAGAATGGAAGGCCCAAGAGTCTGACTCCAAACTGCCACGTACTTTTATGGGCTGGGCCAGACAATGTCCCAAGTTTCTTGCGTCATTTTATGTCTTGAAAAGGTTCTTTCAGCCAGAGCTGCCAGAATTGTTTGCATCTTGCAGACACCAAACAGAATAGGGATCCCAAATTTTTCAAAGGTAGGGACCACAAATCACTTGGCTTTTGAACGAAGAAAGAAATTATTTCATTGATACACTTTGCTTTATACTGAGTGCTAATTCTTTTCATGTGTTTTCCACTATTTAAAATATGAAAACAAGGATATAAAAGCAATCTAAAAAATCACAGGGAAAAAAGGCAAACCAAGAAACGTGGTACTTTTTAGTTTCTCCATAGAATACCTTGCTATTGTGTTTGTTTTCTAGAGAAACAGGTAGTTTATTTCTTAAAGTAATAAACTCACTTAGGGTATTTGCTGGGGACCCCAAAATATTCACAAGGGGCTGCTATGTAATCACATTTTAGAATTTAGGATTTTAGATAGTTTGAAAGTCTTGTTGAGTAAGGTGTGAATGTGACTTTTTCTCTTTGCTATTCCATGTCCATGTTTTTTTTGGAGTAGACCTCTAGAGCTGTGGTTTTCAGCCTTCAGCTGCAGAACCCGAGGTGTCTCAAGATTGCATCTATTAGTTTTGTGAAAGATGAGTAAAAAGGGAAAACGTGTTGCAATTGATCTTAAATTTATTCTATAGGAATTGAATATCAATGTTTTTAAGCTGACAAAGGACAGATTGTGAATGGTACTTTATGGTTTTTTACATATTTAAAGGATTACGTTTTGCTTGGAGAAGAGTTTCACCGGTGCTCCCCTGTCTGTCACCCATTCTCCACTGTTCTGGCTTGCTTTCTTCCTCTTTCTTCCCAACACATTTCCTGCAGGACATTTCACTTTCCTCATGTTCACTCAGGTTAGGCAGGCCACTTAACAGCTCCCATTGAGGGAACAGAGATATTTGATTAGATCTCCTATTGATGTGTAACATGAATCCCTAATGATGGGCTGTGTCCAAACCCTGTCCATGTAACGTTTTCATAATGTGACAACTGCTTTAAACAATGAGTAAAATAAAATTATTCAGAGTCATGAACTGTTAGCAGATTAAAAAGCTGACCAGCAAACTGCCTGATGACTTAAAGGCAATGATCAACACGAAAGAGATGAACCTTTTGTTTAAAATATGACAGCCACAAAATAAAACTGCTAGAGCCTGTCCTCAGATTTTTGGTCAAAGAGCAAAAATGAGATACTAATTACAAATAATATTAACCTGACAAAATGAAGGGATTAGTGTCAAGTAATGTTAAAACCCTCATTCCACCAGCCACTGATTTCCATTCAATCATCCTTAGCCACAGCACAGACAGACAGCTAAAACCTGCTGGCTCTGTAAAAGGCGGCTTTGACAGAGCCTTCATGGATCAGTATGTATTTTCTCTAACCAGTGAAAATATGGTCTTTTTCCCAAGACAACAGTCCTGCATTTATATTTTTTATATCTATATAAATATAATATATCTTATATATTTTTTATATAAAGAATTTATATTTATATAGTAAATATTTATTTCATGCCACTTACATAAAGCAGATCCACTACCCCAAAAGTAACTTCTTTCAACAGCTGCTAACTGGTCAAACTTTCTCTTATTCCTGCTTGCAAATGACAAAGTCATTTTTATTATAAATTAAGACAGCCAAGGTTTGGCCAGCTGCTCATGCCTTTTATCACTTGTATATGAAATGGCTTTGGTGGTGGTCTTTGTGGGTTTTTGCTGGGTTTTTTGGTGACTTACCTAGTATAGATTGGGAGTTAACATCTCTTCTCCAGGTGAGACGTCCTCCAGGGAGATCTTTTGCCATGACAGAGACAGTGGAAAGTAGAGTGTGTCCAAACAGCAGAAAGAAGCACGCAAGCATTTTCTTCATCTTCAAGAACCAGAAGGACATTACAGAATGTGAAACTGCAATAAAGGAGAGTAGACAAGCTGATTACACGAAAAAGGCACACTGTAACCACATCAGCCACCCAGCTGCATTGCTTCCCTCACATCACATACAGACATGCAGATATATAGACACTGAATAACACCTACACCTTCAAGAAAGGTCTACATAATAAAGTAGCAGTGAGCAGACCCTGCATAGTTTTTGTATGTCTTGTTAGTTGAAGTTCATAGTCAACATTTTAAATATATCAACTTCTACAATCATTCATAATAATGGCCTGTCACCATAAACAGGTTCAAGGAGGACACAAATACATTTTCATTATTCTGCTCAGCACTTTGATGTTGCCTTTTTTTCTGAAGTTCAATAATTTTTGTGGTCTGAGGGATACTTGCTTCAGAAAATCTTGGATAATTAAAACAAGAGAAGGGACTATAGTCCAGAAACAACAACTATAAATGAGAGGTGGCAACAGCTCATGTTTCCTTTTCAGAAGGCTGTCCGTGGTTGCTAGCATGAAGATAATGCAGAATTAATCTTGTTTACTCATAGAGACTTCTGAGGACTGGCAATTAGCGTGCCATAGGTTACGGAGAAATTTTGCCATACAGAAGAACAAACAGACAAAATTCTTACACTGAGATGATTCTTGCCTAGGAGTCTGTTAACGCATCATCAAAAGCCATGGCTTACTGTGCCCACAAACAGAAAGCTAATACTGACATGCTAAAAACTAATAATCCCTTTCTGCCTTCTCCCAAAACTTCATTGTTGTGGGCTGGGAAAGAGTGCCTTACAGGAGCTAGGTTCTGCCTTGAAACTGCTGATAAGATGAAGCTTAGACAAGAGCTCCTCTAGGTGTGCAAGAGATGGACAAAACTACCCGCTTCCACAACAAAGAACTATTCCACCTGAACCCGAGTTCAAACTTTACAAGCAGTGCAGATTTTAACAGTAATCATTAGTTAAATGACAAACATGTTGAAAAAAAAATTTAATGGCGTCCTATACCTGAGAAGCAGACAAAGCCACAAACTTGTATGGGAAGTCAACTAAACGCCCCAGTTCAGAAAGAGAATTGATTTTTTTTTCCCACCACGAGGTACCCACTGACAGAAAAGAAAATTCTCAGTAAATCTTTTCTCTAATAAGGAGGCTTTATATATTATTCTTCAGTCTGTCCTGCACAACCATTACACACTGATCTATTTTTCTGTCTATCAATCTCTTTTTTCTTTTGCATATCCTGCTCAGGATCCCCAAGCATGACCACAATGTTCTGGTGTACATGCCAGAGAAGAAAATGAACTAAGTCTTTGTACTCAAAATGCCCAGCCTTGCTTCAATATTCAATATTATCCAGTAACAGGTAATCCACAACTTAAGGACATTCAAACTAGGAAAGAGATGTAAATACTTGGTGCTTGTAACAGTGGCCACAAAATTTTAAATTTTTGGAGTCCCAGTGGCATAGACACACAGACAGTATTCTTGGCAGGGTATTTCCAGTGCTGTAGTCAAAAACAGATGGACACTGCAAACAGCACACACAACTGAAAAAGGGACAAAATTATTGCTGGAGGCAACAGTTGTTACTGCTGGCATTTACCAATGAGAGCTTCTCCCACGTTGTCTCCTCATTTCTCAGAACATATCAACCAGCACAAGTCTGTGCAAGGCCTCCTGTCTCTCTGTCCTGTTCCTTTCAGCACGTGAGGCAAATGGACCTCAAGGATACCTGTCAGTTCTAGCACCAACGTTTTAGAAACACAGAAGCCATGCTCAGAGAGATAAGGAGCATAGAGAAACGTGCTCCTTACAAGGCTATCACAGGAACAGTTTGCCTGTTCAAGACAGCTATCTGCGTGTTACACAGTTATCAGTGGCCTAACTCACTTCTCCTTCCTCTCCATCCTAGACAGCTGGGAAGACTGAGCTAATCTCTAAGTAAAGCCATTTTACCTCTTCCTGACTGCTTGTTAAAGGAGAAGCAAGAATATTGTAGCAGAGCACCTTCACAATGGATACCTGAACCATCCAGTAACAGCATGATGCCAAAGGAAGCTGTGATGAAGTGACTCGGTATTGTCCTACCAGCTCTGCAAAGACACCAAACCCAACTCTCTTTCATTCCTGACACTTAACATATTTTACACCTTTGTAGCAATTTTTGATATTTGGTCTCAATTTCAAATTCACCAGGCTCACAACTGTCCTCAGGCAACTTCAGAAACAACAAAAGAAGTTTGTTTGCTGTTATTTTAAGTCTTTGAATTCTGTTAGCAAAATGTTTATACAGCATGCAAATATATGATCCATGGACCATATATTATATAGGCACTTCAGTTTATATGTAATGTATGTACCATTCATTAGCTGTCACTGAATTTTGGAAAACACAGTAAAAGCAGTAAATTTTCAATTTTTTGTGATTTTACGAGTCCCTTTGAAAAGTAAGGTGGGGGGTACTAATGAAACAGAAGCATAGAATAACAGTGTCTAGTTTTCTGGGGACCTTTTTACTCAAAGAAACTCTCTTATTCAATAGTATTTCATTTTGACTCAGAAAATTTAGATCTTTAGATGTCAACATCTTTACCAGATGGAGAACCAGAAAATAAGCCTACTTATAGTTCCACCAAAAAAGATCCAATTTTTTTTTTTAAAAAAATAAATCTCTTATCAACACACTGCTGCCCTCACAGTATTTTAAAATATTATTTCAAACGAATGCAATGCTTAACAGATGAGAGGTTTAATTGCCTCATCTTATTACTTTTATATATAAGATAATCTAAAATAAAAATTAAAAGTGAAATTGCATCCATTTTCAATGAGAAAAAAAAACCCACAAGTTCCCAAAGCCAAAGGCTATGTGTGTGGTAACAGATGCCACTGATCCAAACTTGTGGCCTTTCATGCACACTGAAAGCTTCTGTGCTGCTTTTCTGAGGTGATGACAGTTTGGACTTGCGTGCTTTGCTCTAGTTCCAGGTACATATTTGTATCCACTGCTGCTTGCATGACCAGTTTGAATTGTGGTTGAATGGCTTCTCCGTGTACAGACATCCCACAGGTCTCTCTTTATTTTCTGAATCTTCTTCAAGGTCTCCTGTGGTCACTCTGGAAGCTGAATGGTTTTTACTGCACCACATTTGGTATTTAACACCTCGTTTTCCCAGCAGGCTAAGCCAGGCTGCTGGCACAGCCCTTTGCTGGCTAACCCTTGCTCCCCCAGCTGAGAGCACACTCCCAAAGTACCAAACTTACATATTTTTGTGGCTACTTGGAAAACTGATTTCAAGCCCTTCAATTCCATTTGTCACAGCAGGAGTATTCAGCATTATACCACTGGGAGCCAGCTCTCCTGGGCAGACCCAAGACCAAGTCACAGTATGACAAACATCCCAAACACCTCAAAAGCAAAAGAAACCAAGAGGAGATGTGGCAATCCATGGGGCTCAACCAGAGTGGGCACTAGATGCGCTTCCACTGCTCCATTCTACCCACAGAGAGAGAAAGAAGAGGGTCCTATGCAGGGCCTTCGCAGTAACCTAGGAGCAGTCAGTGAGCACAGTGTTCTCCTGGACATGTGAAGAAGCTCCTAAGAGAACAGACAATTGCTGCTACCTCTGCTCAGAGAGGTCTAATCTAATGAAGGCTTCCTGCAGCTGTCTTGAAGAAGTTGGGTATAAAGGAGGGCATTCTCCTAGAAGATGACAAGTAAATAGACAAGCTCTCTTGTTCTTTTCAGGCACCCCTTGCTCCCAAGCTAGATACAAGTCAAAAGCTAAATATTTCCATGGTGTTTTCTTATCCATTTTACCTGTGCTTGCTTAACTATATAACCCTGCAACAGAATAATTTTCTGATGCACTGTTACAGATTCTCAATTTTCACAAAATACAGTGCAAGAAAACTGAAAAATTAAATTGAGACTTTGTGTTTAAAATGCCTGTTTCTTTTGTTGGACAGCACTCCAACAACACAAAGCTGTTTCTGGCCTTTCAAATGCCTTTCAATGGAAATCTCCCCATGAAGATCAATGGCTGTTTTGGACAAAGACCCTACTGAATATTCAGTGTCAGTGAGTATAAATCAATGAACTTATCCACTGCATGGTGCATGTTATTAATATTTATTCTCTTCACTGTGGTAACATTTAAATAATGTCAAGGGAGAAGAGAGAGTCTGTGGCTCATGCTGAAGCCAGTGTCCTTCCTCCTATTACTCCACTTCAGCGAAGTCTCTTTCACATAGAATTGGGAAACCCTTCCACTGGCTTGGAAGGCCTTTTTTTTTTTTTTCTCTTTTTTTTTCAATTCAGGTACCTTAAAAACATACCTGTCTTTGCTGGACTGACCAGGCTGAAAACTAAAGTGGAAAACTAGGGTAGTAATACCTTTCAGCTTATGCCTCATGTTTCTCTGGGTGGTTGTCATGGTTCCGTGTAAAAAGGGGTTCAGGGCAGGACCCACACGGAACAGAACTATGTACTCGCCTCTCCCCCCCCCCGAGAGAGAGAGACACTTTGGAAAAAAAAATGAAGTATGTTGTTTAACAAGGAACAGAAAACGAAAAAGGGAGGTAAGGAAAATAATATATACAAAGATTAGGGGAAAAATACAAAAAATAAAATATACAAAACCCTCAGAAATGGTTCCAGGGTCCCACGGAGTGAAAGGAACAATTCCCTCTCCGAGCCCCAAGGCAGGAGTGAAATTAGAACCCACTTCTTGCCTCTTATCAGAGTGTGTGTGGGAAGGGGAGGGAATACAATGGTTCACCCCCACCCGGGGTCCTCCCAGTTGCTGGAAGGTCACGCCCCCATTCCAAGCCTCAAACCACAACAGTGGTCTCCTTCCTCATCTTGCAGTACAAATTCCCTTATGTGGCTAAATCAGAGACATGAACTCCACAAGCCCCTACCTCTCCACTTTCTCCAGCCGCTACTAAAACTGGCACAACACATACAAGGGGAAATATTCAGCAGTTACCTGGAACATCAACACCTTTAGTAATTGCAGGTAATGTCCCTTTTCTTGAACCCTATTTAATTTCTCATCATAGATGGGAAGGAAAGGGAAGACAAAAAATGCAGCAGAGGCAGCAATTACTACCACTGTAGAGGTGGCCTTCAGCTTTCTTTGATAGTTAAAAGAGATTGCCATTTACTTCCATTAGGCTGGCAGCAGATCTAAATTCAGTGGTTTTAAGTTATAAAGAATGTAACTGCATAAAAGGGAAAACATTTTGAAGTTCTTCCACCACTCTTTACTGTCTACTCATTTTTAAGAAAACAGGAAACTGCAATCAAATCAAAAGCTTTTACTGAAGTTAGAGGAACTGCAAGTAACCTGTGTAAGTCAATAAAATCAGAGTCTGTCCCCTACTTAGGAAGTGCAGTTAGTTACTTGGAAAACCAACGAGCTCATTATATGAAAACCACAAAATATCTCATTCTCAATCCCATCACCTCAGAAATTAAAAAAAAAAGAAAAAAAAAGGATGGCAGGCACTATAAATCTCCGTTCACTATCAGTTACAACATGCTCCAGGGTATTTCACTGTCCAGGAGCCAGCGCATGCATTACCAGTCCATTACTCATTAAGATCACTGTGTGTGGCATTGGTTATCAGGACACAACGTATTAATAACTTCCTCAGTCTTTCTGGACCACTTGCTGACACGAGCATTTTCCAGTTCTGAAACATAGCTATGGAGCCCCACAGAGTCCAACGTCATAAGACATCTGTCCCTAGTTATGCAGGTGTTGCGTGGGGGCAGCTGGCCACCATCAGGAGGACGATATTTAGCACACAAACAAGAAGCAGCATCTTGCCTTCATCCATACGAAGGAGCGCCCTACTGTCATCCTGTGCCACCAAACGATGCGCTGGATTTTCTGTGACTCGTTGCTGCACAAGGGCTTCACTAGGCTCAGCAGCACCGGACAGGTGGAAATCACCTAAAACATGGCTGACAAATGCATCTCACTCATATGGTTCAATCATCAAAAAGAAAGCAGGTTGCAAGTCCTCCAAGTTTAGAAATTCCTCATCTGCTCCTCGACCCTGATGGCAGGCACTACGAGCACATGAACCTACCCACCACTGCACCACATCTACAAAGCAGCAGAGGTGTACTCCCTTCTCGACATGTTCTTTAGCTCGATTTAAGAGGCTGACTTTGGCCATTGATGCTGTCAGTAGTACCCAATGAATCTGGGAAACTCATTAGCTAAAAGTCAAAGAGTAATTCAGATGTATTCTGAAAACAAACAACCCAATACAAACACCTTTCACAGTAGTGCAGCAAGCCACCACAGTAACAAAACTGTTGACCTGGCAACATCAGTCTTTTATACATCTAAATTAATGAGTTGCCCAGAGAATAAGAGTAACCCGAATCTGCAGTGTGTCTAGGACCAGAAGTTGTGTACTACAGCACAAGAACTCTGGGGCAAATTCTTTGCATGGGTCCATGAGAACTGCTTCCTGAAAGGAAGTTTTACAGCCATAGATGGTTTTGCGTCTGCAGACAGGGCACGCTCCCAGCACCTGATGGCATTTTGCCTGTTCCAGATGTGCCTGTAGAGTAATGGGGGCAGGACAACAACCACAAATCCACAAAATCATAGAATCATAAAATCATTTTATCAGAAGAGACCTTGTAAGGGTCTGTGTTTCTTTGGCTTTCTTGCTGACAGATCTTTAAATCATGTCCCTAAGCACCTCATCTACACATCTTTTAAATACCTCCAGGGATGGTGACTCCACCGCTTTCCTGGACAGCCTGTTCCAGCGCGTTTTTTTTATTCTATGAAGAATTTTTTCCTATTCCTTTTTTTCCTATTTTCTTATTGCACCCCTGGTGCAACTTGAGGCCATTTCCTCTTGTCTTGTTGCTTGTTACATGGGAGAAGAGACTGACTCCCACCCCGCTACAACCTCCTTTCAGGTAGTTGTAGAGAGCAATAAGGCCTCCCCTGAGCCTCCTTTTCTTCAGGCTAAACCACCCCAGTTCCCTCAGCCACTCCTCAGGAAACTTGTGCTCTAGGTCTTTCAGCAGCTTAGTCGCCTTTCTTTAGACTTGCTCCAGCACCTCAATATCCTTCTTGTAATGAAGGGCCCAAAAGTGAACACAGTATTCACAGTATGGCCTCACCAGTGCTGCATACAGGAGGATGATCACTGCCCTCATCCTGCTGGCCACACTATTTCTGATACAAGCCAGGATGCCGCTGGCCTTCTTGGCTGCCTGGGCACACTGCTGGCTCATGTTCAGCTGGCTGTTGACTAACACCCTCTGGTCCTTTTCTGCCAGGCAGCTTTGCAGCCACTTTTCCCCAAGCCTGTAGCATTGCCTGGGTTTGTTGTGACTCAAGTGCAGGACCCAGCACTTGGCCTTGTTGAACCTCACACAACTGGTCTCAGACCATCAATCCAGCCTGTCCAGATCCCTCTGCAGAGCCATCCCACCCTTAAGCAGACACATCCACCTACCATGGCGTCATCTGCAAACTTATGGAGGGTGCCATCAATCCCCTTCTCCAGACGATTGATAAAGACATTAAACAGAAATGGGCCAGTGCTGAGCCCTGGGGAACATCACTCATGACCAGCTGCCAACGGGATTTCACTCTGTTCACCACCACTCTTTGGGCCAATCTTTTATTTAGTGACAAAACTGGATAAAACTTCCCAACTTTGATTCCTATGCTTCCATATCATCCTCCTCATCCAGCATGTAACCCTACCTTGGCAGCTAAAAGGGCATTCCAGCGCCTTCTGTGCTGAGAGATCCTCCTACCTTGTCCAGCAACTGGGCTGCAGCTGAAGAGCTCCAGCAGTACCTCACTGTCCCGACTGCAGCTATAAGTCCCCACACCCGAGTCATGTCCTGGACCAATAAAGTCACATGTGACAGTAGACTAATTTAACTTAGATTTTGAAACGGTAAAGGGAAGACTCAAAATGCAATACAGATCAGTTCCTAGAAGAGAGGTGAATGACATTTGGTAGTCAGCTAAGTATTCCCACAAACTCAACACCATATGTGACTACTGGTATGCAGGGTGCAGCTGGAGGTGCTAGAGGATATGGGAGGGCAACCACAGTCTAGAAGCCATCAGAAGAGCATTGGGGATGCAGGAAGAACAGCTTGCCTGTCCCAGCACAGACATCAGATAAGCACACACGAGTCTTGATGAGTACATACAGACCAAAACATACAGTGTATCAGAAAGGGCAAAAATCAGAATTACATTTTACTGTGAGGTACAAATACCATGATAGGACTTTTATACAAAGGACTCACTTATCTAAAGGGCTTAGAGCATATGTACTACACATACAACTTAATCTTCTACAACTCTAATGAAATATAAAACATTAAGGGATCTATTAGTTAAGTCATTCACCTAAATCACATGTAGACTTCCTGGTATCACCATTGTAAAACTAGTAATTAGCAAATAATGCAATAATTTAGGTCAGAGAGGACCTCTGTAGGTCTTTTGCTGACCACCTGTCCCAGCAGGAAGGATATTATCATTAACAGGCAACACACAAACCAGATCCCTCTCCCTTAAATCATATGTGAGAGGCCCACAGTGGCCAACCCCTAGAGGAATGAAGACGTTTATAAGTTCACTCACAATGCCAGATGCAGTGGAGGCAGGAACAAACTGACCAAGGACCTAGGCGACCAGACCAACTAATGATGTCATTGGTCCTTCCTCTGCCCCCAGCTGTATTAATGTCCCCCTGGGGTTCTGCCTGCGATGGGCAGTTGGGGGGCCCTTCCAGTAACCGGCAATCCTCCACAGCATGTTTACCCCACAGACAAGCTCACCCCAATACCGTGGCTGTTCAAGCCAGCTTTTATGCTGTTACTCAAAGGCAGGACACCTGATGTTAATGCTGAAGGTACGGGCCCCTGGAGGTGCTCCCCTAATTGGGTCCCACCCAAGGCTGGCCAGACCTGGCTGAATAGCAATCAGGAGGGCCTTTCTTGCCTGGTTGTGGATGTTATCCATATATCAACCCTGACTCAGGGCTGGGGGTTTAAACCCCAGCAGTTCAGTAGATCATCAAGTCCAGTCCTGGCTCAGAGCTGAAGCTGACAACATAAAGGTTATTGGTGATGCTGTAGAACAGTGCACCCATAGTATGGTTTACTCTGAGTGGTTTACAGTGGCCAGACAACAAGCTGTAGCAGTGGGAATTCTTATTTTATGACAGCATCAACCTCCATGTTATGAGTTTCTTCAGTTGCCACTTGCACAATAGACCTTTTCATTATCTTGTTCTTTTAGGGAAGACTCATTTGCACTTTCTGTTTTCAAATCTGATTTAGACATCAGAGTTTCCACAAAGTTTTCAGAAGAGCAGCATGGGAAAAAATGAGAAATTTCACTTTTACAATGAAGAGTAGTTAGTTATATGAAAGCATATATTATATGACTTATAATACATATGTGGGTTGCTTAGTTTTGTCTCTGTGATGTACAGTCACAAACCATAACAGACTTTCTGCAAACAGACGCACTTCTAAAAAAATAAAAAGGATAGAGTAGTTCTGGAAACTATGTGCAAACCCACACTGATTCCAGTACCAGTACCAGTGTAAAACAGTAATTTGGAGATTAAAACCACTCCATTCCAAACACTCCTTGCTCATAACAAAAACAATCTCACAATGAGTATACTATGCAAGAGGAGCTTGTTAATGATACCCAGGTTATAATTAAATAGCAGTGCTTAAGTGTTCAAGCCTCCCATGGAGATAGTTTATAAGTCATGAAAGAGTATTTATACCTGATTAGCCTTTCTCTAGTTTGCCTGGACTGAGTAAAACGTCTTTTACTATTACAGCTGGATCCCAGGGTCCCAGCTCATAAGCCTTAGAACGTGTTCCACTTTGTTCCCGAGGAACCCCAGAGAAGTCAATGGAAAGACTCACACAAAGTAATTAGGTGTAAATACTGAGTGCAAGATTCAGGACCTTAGCTGCAGCCTTGTGTAACTTAGTGCTACATTTTCTTAAAATATAAAATAAATTAAATTTAGTTTGATGAATATAGTTATAATCACAGTGATATACAGTACATGAGGAAACATTTAAAAAATCTGGTGTCTAAAGCTGATGTCTCTAGATGAAAAGTGTCTAACTCAAAAAATATTCTGCAGACTTCGTAGGATTTTATGGAAAAGCCATATGTGTATTTTTTTAAGCTCTCAGTTTAAGGAGAATTTATGATGGGATTCAGTATGGTACTTTCTTTTGAACTACTCAGCTTCCTGACAGTGGCACAGCTACAAATGTAACACGGCATGTCACTTTTTCAGATCTCAGTCAGGATCATTCACCTCTTGCATGATGGCCTCAAAAGAGAACCCAAGCATTTAGGAAATATTACATACATCGGCAGGTTGCATTCTTGCCTTTCAGTCAGCACTAACCCACCGTTAAGCAGTGACATTGGCTAGTCTGACATGGAAAGAACTATCTTCTGAAATAGGAATATGTGATCATTAAAAATGCCACAACGATTTTTTAAGATTAAAGAGCACCGTCTAGGTTGAGTTTTCAGAGTAAGTATATTACATGCAGCAAGCTGTCCCCCACTCCTTCCATTTCCAGGAACTGTGCTGCTCTGACGAAGCCCGGGGAGCTCCCACGCTGCGTGTCCGAGGTGACTGCTCCAGCGCAGAGGTACCTGCAGGGCTGTAGTCACCACCCGGGATGCGCCGCATCCTGTCCTGCTGGACTCTGGCCAAGTCACCTGCAGGCTGCTCCCTAGCAAATGTTTCTAGGTAGTTTGGGTCCGATTCTAGACCGAATTCAAAGTACAGCGGGGCTTTTTCCTCACAGCACGTACGCTGTTTAGTGAGCTACTGAACCGCGAACGGGGCAGGGGGATATGGGGAGTCGGCGCAGGCCACATGGAAGGGAAACGCTCCTCCCCGGCTGAGCCACGAGC
>NW_008621297.1:12396-38412 GCF_000691845.1 Merops nubicus | reverse complement strand
AGAAGATGCTCTTCCTCTTTGTGAAGGAGCCCGTCACCATCAGCCTCACAGCGATGTACCTGGTGTCCTTTGTGGTGGGCTTCGTGGGGAACATCATGTCCATCAGGGTGCTCACCCGGAAGCGCCGGAGTCGGGCGTCCAGCCTGAGTGCCACCCGCAGCCTCCTCATCAACCTGGCGGTGTGCGACCTCATGGTGGTGTGCGTCTGCATGCCCATCACCGTGGGCAACCTCATCTACAAAGCCTGGGTGTACGGGGACTTCCTCTGCCGGGCAGTGCCCTTCATCCAGGCTGTTTCTGTCTCTGCCAGCGTCCTCAGCCTGACCGTCATCAGCGTGAACCGGTACTACAGCGTGCACAACCCCCTCCACGCCCGATCTTTCTTCACCCAGAAGAGGATCCTCAGCACCATCCTGGTGGTGTGGTTGTTGTCCTCGGGAATATGCATGCCACTCATCTTCATGAACAAACGGGATGAGATTGGGGTGGTGGAGGGCTTGCCTCTGGTGTTTTCCATCTGCAGGGAGATCTGGCCTCAGGAGAGGCTCAAGCAAGCCTACAACTTTCTGCTCTTCTGTGCCCTCTACTGCCTGCCGGTGCTGTTCAACATGGTCATCTGCTTCCTGACGGTGCGCCGGCTGTGGAGCCGCGGCGGGCAGCTGAAGGAGGGCACTGCCCTGAACCGGTCCCTGCCAGCCTCCAGGCTGAAGATCCGGAAGAAGGTAGCGCAGATGGTGGTGGCCCTGGTCCTGCTGTTTGCAATCTCCTGGCTGCCCGTCTACCTGATGGACATCTGGATTGATTTCAACATCCCCAAATCTTTGCAGGATGTGACTCCTTCTCCTTGGATCCTGCAGCTCAGACCTTTTGCCCAGTGGCTTGGCCTCACCAATTCCAGCCTCAACCCTATATGTTATTGCTTTGTTGGGAATCTCTACAGGTCAGCCAAGGAAATGAAGAGCAAATACCACCAAAGAATGGTCTCTCTCTTTAACTTCTCTCTATCCGAAGGGACGACACATTCCTCGGTCCCGGAGCTGCTCTCTTACCAGAGTTCAAAGGAGCCTGCAAGGAAAGGACCCTCTGCCTCCCCAGCCACGGGCAGGAGACGCCAGGGAAGTCGTGGCCATAAGAACAAGTGTGGATACTTGAGCCCCTGCCACCACCCAGCTCTGAACACTGTCTCCAGTGAGAACACTTCCTTGTAATGCTGCTCAGGAGACGCGCCTCGTACCCTCATCTGCATTTAATGGCTCTTGAGAGGTCTTTCTGAACCAGATATTTTAATGATAGAAAAAACCTTTTCTTCTAATCACTCCCACCACCAGTTCAAAAATACTGAGACAGGGGAAGAAGCAACTAACGAGAGAAAGAGATTATGTATTTTAACTCAGATCAAGTTTTCAGACAAATGATTTTTACTGGGGACAACTCGATGTGTAGCCTGTTGCCCGGTCAACAGTCACATGATTAGATAGATCAACTTCTCAACAGGGAGCTCTCCCCACAGCTCCATTTCTGGATGCAGAGATGCCCTTTGGATACAGCAACAACTTGACTGGTTGCTGCTGCTCACCCTGTGCTGATGAAGAGCAGCTATAAGAGGCACTCTCTGCTCCAAACCCATCAGTTCTAGTTGCAAGCAGTGATGAAATGCTAGAAACAGCACCATTAAAAGTAATAGTAGTGGAGAATTTCACACACTTTACCACTTGAGATTTCATTGTCTGATCGTATTGTTTCACTCCTCCATGCAAATAAATTCTCCTGATGTGAAGAGACAGTGCCAGAAGTCCTAAAGCCACCGTCACCTCTGCACCTTTGGGAATTCAGCAGGGATGATGTGGCCTCAGAGGTGATTTAAGAAATGCAATAGGAAAATATTCTTTGGGTTCAGCTCTCTTTTTTACAGCTATGTTCCCGTGGGTGGAGTGGAAAGAACTGGGCATCTATTAACATGATCTGCACTTGAAAAACCAGCCCTTGTTCAGCTATGTCTGTACTAAACAAAGTCAATGGCATGTGAAAATAAAAATAGAAAGTGGTTTATAGCTAATAAAACCAGAATCAACTAATGCAATGCTATTTGTCTGGGAAGGAGAGAATCAAAGTGCTGGCTTTTCCTGAGGATCAGAAGTAGGTTAAAACCTTTTTCTTCCATCATCTCCTTTAAAGGAGGCTTTGATAAATAAATTGTGTATTTTTATTACGTTAGCATCGAAAGGCCCCACTAAAGCTTGAGAATTCTATTGTGCTGAGCACTGGATCTGCATTCATAAAGAGAGGAAATCTTCCAAAGATCCAAGTGAACACACATCAGACCAGGCAACAGGTGGGACAAAAGAAAATACAACAAAGACCCAAAAGGCAGGAATGAAACTGGAGATCAGCCCCTTCCCCGTGCCTGCCCAGCGCTGAGAGTGAGGGGATGTGCACTGCCTGCTGGTGCCAGAAGAGCCCGTGCCCCAGCTGCTGGTGTCCCAGTGCCTGGCACAGCAGGGCTCTCCTCTCAGCCAGCCCCAGAGCAAACACAGCAGCCCTCCTGGGAAATCAGTTGGCATTTAATGGCACTCAGATTTTTGATGAATGCAGGCTTTTTTTAATTACTAAACAAGGGAAATCTAAGTTTCAAATAATGTCCTCTAGACTTCTAGGGAGCCTTTAGCTCACAAAAAAAAAAAAGAAAAAAAGAAAAAAAGAAAAAGAACCATTCAACCCCACAGTATTCCCACCTTTGTAATGCTCGCTCAATAACATTTTGTGTTAACAATAATCTGCCTGGAAAACAAAACATTTCTCCTTAACAGGCAGCACCATCTGCCATCACTATTCTCTTTTTGTATGAAGGAGAAAGAAATTACAATGACCCAGATTTACTTTGGGTGAGAAATGGATTTTATGGGTGCTGGGAAATGAGAATATCTGCATTTTTGCAGGTGATATAAGCGTGCACCTACTGCCTGATCTTTTAGTAGCTGTGGAGGAAAGCCTGTGAAGATTTTATTTCTTATTTCAAGGCTTATTTTTAGGGCTGGCGAAATGCACCGGGCTGAGGAGCATTAAAAGCTTGCTCTGAATGCCCTCTGACTTCAGGTCCTGTAAACACATCCTGTACCCTGAGACCAGATGGGACAGAACACTGAAAATTCCTGACATTGCCCTGGCCAACATATTTACCTCTGCCCTGAATGAATGACAATGAGAAGACCATGGGGATGGCACACCAGCCCTGTCCCATGTGGACAGCGCTGAAAATGGCCAAGCGATGCATTCGAAAGTGCAAGAGATCCACGTTTTAAAGTATCCCAGAGGAGAATTTTTTTCTCATGTTTCATGAGCTGATGTCTGGGTCCTGTCCTGAAAGTCTCCATAACCTCTACAGAGGCAGAAACACCAGGGGCTGTGTGTCCTGAAGGTGCCTGTGCCTCTCCCTGCTGATGCAGATGCCCTTACCCTTCTCCAGCCCCATGGCACTTCTGGCCACCGAGTTACACTGTGGTAAGGGCCACTTCACTGAGCAAGATAGCTCCTCTTCACACTTTTAAATGTATTTCCCAGTTTCATTCAGTGTTCTTGTTTTGCTATAATAAAGTTGAATTGCTGACTTTAACTCCTTGTCTCTCTCGGTTGCTCTCTCCCTCTCCCCACACTCCAGCCACTGTTTCTATAGCAAAATCTCCCCATCTCTCCCCCTTATCACTCTTTGCCTGCAAATTCCTCTCACTCTAACAACTCATTCATGTCTTCGCTTCTCTGGTGAAAAAACCCTTCCTGCCCTGCTGATCTGAAGGGCTCCTTTTGTGCTGCAGACACCTGTTTGCTCTGGAGAACGCTGATTTATTTTGCACGGCTTACCCGACGGCTGCCAGGTAGTAATGAATTTTGGTCACTATCACCCAAGGGTAAATGAGAAGTCGTGACGTCAATGTGAAAGCCACACAGCATTCCGTGAGCTGCCCAGGCTCTGGAAGTGATTTTATTAACCTGAACAGGTCTGTGGAACACAGCAGTGTCTGGGTGACTCACGCTGGCTCAGAGTGAGGTGAAACCTTGGCATTTGGGAAAGTGGCTCTTGTCCCCTCCTAGCTGATAAAAAATCTCTTCCTATTGAGGGATGGGAAGATATAGGAGGGTCCTCCAGGCCACACAAACTCCTTGTTTCGAATGGCAGGTGCTTTGAAAGGCATTCAAGGGACCCTTCCAGGAATCAGGAGCAGACACAGTTCTGGCTGGTGAGCACAGACAGTTTCCCTAAAGTTGCTCAAGCCGAGTGTCTCTCACTGGGTGTGTGGTTGAGAAAATGTGTTTCTCTCTAAATGCACCCAGGCAGACTGGAAATGTGAATTTTAGATGTCTCAAGGACAATGTTTTCCAGTAGCAATGCTGCTAATGCAGTCCCATGCTCCCTCACAAGGGTCTTTCCTCTCTGCTTTGCCTTTTGAATCAATACACACATTTTACCACATTACCAAAATAGGGTGTTTACACCAGTTTTACTTGAATCTCTTTGCTGCAGTAAGGATTTACAGAGAGTTGCTGGTTAGTAACTCTCTCTGGGAATATGTCATGATCTATTTGTGTACTTTCAGTATTGTCCCAAAGATGCTACAGGTTTATTTTCTGCCTGTGAACCACTGGAGATTAAAAAAGAGAGAATCTTTCGTACGAGGCATCATGGAGGTACATATGATCACGGCTGGTTTTAACCCTCATATGGAGAATGGTGAATCACTGTTTCTTATAATAAAATACTCAGGAGAAGCCAGTGAAATGATGAGACAGCAAGTGCCAGGGCCAGGCAGAACCTTTTCTCACACTGTGGCAGCCACTGAGCTCACAGGCAGAGGAGATGGAGAGGGCTGAAAGCAATAAAAGGATTCAAGAGAAGACTGGAGTGTTCACAGCAGAAAGGGCCATCAAGGGCTATTGAAAACAATTATGCAACTTTTGGCTTAGAGGGCATTGGGTATAGAAGCTACAGCCTCCACTCTTGCTCCTTGCCAAGGACACATGCTACCAGCTGCTGTTGGGAGCGGGATGCTGGGCTAAGCATCGTTCAGCATCCTTGTTCTTACATCCCTACACAAAAGCCTCTCCACGTTAGCCTGAATCCTGTCTTAAAGAGTAGGGGGAGAGCAGGGGATGATTTCAGACCTGGCATTGTTTGATAAACAGTAAAACTCTGCAGGACAGTGATCTGGAGGCAGGACACGTTAGTGCTGACACAGTGCAGGCTGAGGAATGTTCACTCAGCCACTTGCAGAGCACGAGCTGAGCAGTGGATGGTGCCCACTCCAGTGCAACACCACAGAAATAACAGGTCTGTCCCTCTCCTAATCACCCCTCTCAGGGTCAGCACCTTCCTTGCAACAACTCCAAGCATCCCAGAAAGAACAATGTCCTCTGAAGGGGGCACTCCCAACTCCTGCCTGTTGGTATTTTGTGCATTATACCTACTGATGCTGGGATTCAAATTAGGATGGAAGCTGGCTGGTGAGTTATCTGCAAAACCAGCAGCCTCCAGCACGGTTCCCATGTCTCCTACCACACTTCCCCCACCACAGCACATCCCATATACAAACATCTGGCACCTGCTGACTTGAAACATCTAAAAGAACAGGGCAGGAGTTGTCTGGGTTTCCAGTGCGTTGTAGTGCCCTTGTAAAGAGCCACAGAACTATCAGTGCAAATTTTCTAGGAAAAATCAGCACAGCTCAGTTTACCTTTGTGATTATATTCAGCATGAAAATAAATCACTGGCGGCTGCTAAAATAACAAATAAAAGAGCAGTTACAAGGAGGTACAACCAAAGAGATTGCTGGAGCCCTCTGGGAGTGAGTGAGCCTCCAGGAAAGGACTGCTCGCCTGGCACATATGGGATGGTATAAGACTTTCCCAGACTTTCTGGGATTGAATGACTGCTGGTCAGGTCAGTGCCAGGGGCACAGAAATTGCAGCAGTTGCCTTCTCTGCCTGCTAAGCATCTCTAGGCAAAGTCCTAGGACTCAGAACAGACACAATGCAGCTGTAAAGTCAGTGCAATCTTATGCAACTGCCCACCCCAAAACTTCCCTGCCAGCCCCTGACGGAGGCTCTTGGCTGCCCCAATTTGGAGGCTTTTTCACTCAGTTTGAAAAAAAAAAAACCAACAGGAAAACATGGTCAGGAGCCACACTAAGATAAATGCCTGATCTGGAGAGGGCAGGATACTGCTTTCCACCTTACAAGGGTTCCTCTCACTGAAGGCTGTGAGGCAGTCATATAATTCAGTTCTTTAATGAATATTTTATTCAAATCATAATTTTAAAATATTTCAGCAATAAATATGGGTGCAGCACTTGCAGAGACCATTTCTTCAAGCGAGGAATCTACACCAGAGTCTTCCTGTTTGGTGACTCTTGCTGACTGCAAGGAACCCTCTGAAGAACGGAGTGCCTGAGGACATTGGTAAAGAGCTGGCTCAGGATTGCCAGGGCAGGGCTCCCTGAATACCTGGTGATTTTCCTCACCATATGGGGGAGAGGAAGACTCATAGAGCTGCAATGTGACATTCAATTTTAAGTGTTTTCTATGCCCCACCTTCTCCCTCTTACCTCATTGCACCCTAAGACAGCTGGTTTATGTTGCAGACTGGGGGAGATATTATCTGAGGAGAGTTTATTTTTAAAAATATGAATGATTTCTGCACCTGAAAGATCCAGGAATTAACAGCTTGCCCTGTAAGCCTTACCTCTGTCTCTGTGAGATTTTATGATACCAGGCAGATACCGTGGAGCACAAAACGCTGTGTGCACTACAGGATAAAATCACCAAACTTTAACCCCTCCTTAACCAGGGAGGCATTTCCCAGGCACAGCACTCTGCCAGGCTTGCTGGCTCCAATTTGCAGAGAAGCAAGAGGTGAGAACTGCTGGGGGGCTGCTCTTGCTGCCCCATCTGCCTGGTCTTGGTCTGCTCCTGCAGGAGGTGGCTGTTCAGTCCCTGACCAAACTGACTCTTTCAGCTCCACACCTCCAAACCCAAAGACCAAATCCTCAAGCAGAGCCACCAGGGAGGATTCCCAGGCTGGCTCCTGTGCTCCACGAAACAGGCTTGGCCAGAGCCTGGAGATCTGTTGCACTCGGCCAGTGCAGGCTGCGGAGATCGAGCAATTCTCTGCAAGGACGTGCCCACCACGAGCTGGAGATGCTCCAGCATCTCTGGGCAGCTGCACGGGCACGCTGGTACCACAGGTGCCTCACAGTCTTTGCCTTTCTTAATTTTCCAGTTGAGGTGTTTTCAGCCAACCTCTGCTTTCTTCACCCATTCCCCAGGAGAACGGAGCTGCTGAATTGAAGAGCTGTGTGAATGAGTCTTTAGGCAGCTGTATCCCACCACCTCACGCTCACAAAGTCACAGTCCACTATTTCTCAGTGTGAGGAAGGAAAATGTGGCAAAACATCCAGGAAATAAGCTAAAAAATAAAAAGGGGAAGGAAAGAAAATCCTGACAGTAAAATAAAACCATCTTAAGGTAATTACTAGGGGAAGAAAAAAAGCTGCCCAGGATATTAAAGCTCTCACGCACTTGCTAATCTCTTCTGATAAAGGTCTGTCTGGCTAAACTAATAATGCTATTAAATCTGCAGTAACCATTACCAGAGGCAGCCCAAGGATCTCACAAAGCCACATGCCTGGAGGAAGACCAGTTCCAGCATGAATGTGCACAACCAGCAGCAGGTTAAGTGGTATCTGCACCTGAGATGTCAGAGTAGTTGCTGAGTGGCTGTGACTCAGTAACCTCCCTCATTGCCTCCCTCAGCTGGGAACTGAACCCAGATTTCCTAAGGCTCCACTTTTGCTTTTTCAGAATGCTCTTCTGAGCTTTGGGTAGCACAGGAGAAAACAAGAAGTTCCTGCACAGCCTTGCAGTACAGAGCAGTATTTTGAGTGGGCTGACTCATAAAGTCTTGACAAAAGCTGGGATGTTCTCCTTCAAAAGCCAACAACATAACATGGCCTCTGGCAGAAACGCATCAGGAAAAGGATGTGCAATGACAAAAGCTCAAAAATTCTGCCCCTAGATCCCTGTGCCAGGGGCAAAGCTGCAGTCTGCTCCTCTGTGAGTGGGAGGAGAAACAGGCTGGGGTAGGACGAGCAACCCCACGAAGTCCATGTGGTGACCGTGCAGCAACATGAAAGGAGATCAAGAGTGTGCAAAAATATCTGTGATGCCACCACTCCAGCACGTTCCCGAGTGCCCAGCGAGGTGGTGGGGATGCTGCTGCCTCCTCCGGGGCAGGAGGGTGTGCACAGGTTACCTGCTGCCTGAAAACCTGCACATCCTGCTTCTCTTTCTTTCCTTCTCCACCACTGGTGACTTCAGCAGAGTTTCGTTCAATTTATACCAGCAGGAGATAAGAGTGAAACCCCCAGTGAATGAAATACTGTCAGGGTGAGGCTGCTGTCACATCAGCTGCTGTAATTCCATCGACTTAATGGATCTACTCCTAATTTACAAGTCAGAACTGGATCTGGCACCAGAGGCTGAGTACAAAGGTGTCATTTTTATATAGTCAAATTTATATCTGAAATAAATACCACATTAGATCTTTACAAGAGGTCTGAGCTGCAGTGTAGTTGTTTTTTTCTCCCTGTGGAAAGGTGAAATTCTCACTAATGTTTTTAGATTACCTTCAGGTCTCAAAGCTGGATATTTTTCAGCCATCTCCTTGTTCCATGCAGACCCTCAGGGGCCAAAATGGGCAACTCTGTTACCCCCATGGACTCCTCCAGAGATCTGCTGTGAGGGGTATTAAGACCCTTCCTGAGGCTGCCTTTTGCCAGGAACAACACAGCAGCCTCTTACAGTGAAAATGAAGATAATGAAGAATAAATAGGTTTCCATCTCTATAGGCTTTTCTTGCATACTTCAGAAATAAGGAATACTTACATATAAGTATAAATCCCAGGCAATAATTGTGTAGGCGTATCATGTTCAAAACACTCTGGTCCCTCCAAAACTCAGTGGATACCTGTATGACCACAGGCTGTGAGTGGAAATTCATGGCTCAGCCAGTAGCACATCACACAGGACTGACTGCAGGAGACTGAAAAGAACTTACAGAGACCCACATCCCAGAAGAAAAACGTATCTACAGCAGCCACGTGTCCACATCTACACACATAATGTGGGGAGACTGTGTATGGTGGGAAAGTCTTTGCTCTCAAGTAAAATAATAAAATACTCCTCTTGATCTCAACTCCCTAATTCCCTCACTGAAGTCCAGGCAGGACAGCCCAGAAGCCAGAAAGCTGCCAAAATTGTCATGGAAACAGGAAAGCTTTTCTGCAAGGCACAGTGCCAGGACTGGAAGCCAGAACTCCTAGCAAGAGCAAACAAGTCTGTCCCCAGTCCTTCACTCCCTCAGGGAAAAAGTGCAGCTTGGAGGAGTGAGGGGCAGTGCTGGGTGCAGGGGTGTGGGCAGTGGTAATGGAGCAGCTTCCCTTCCTCCGTGGCCACCACCAAGGGCAGCCAAGAGAGACTGCCAGGACACGGGGAAAGCTCCTTGCTCCAGCTTTGGTTGGCTGCAAAGATATAACACAACTGGACAGCAAGACCTTAAATTTCTTACCTGCAGACTTGAAGCTGTTAAACAGAACACTAAACCAGACAGGTAACCAGAGGCATTCTTTGCTGCCTGTTCTTGTAGCACAGAAGCATGGCCAACAACCCACAGACTCTTCTCATGCTAGGAATGGAAGTGACTGGAGAAAATCCTCAGGGCATGGCACTTTCTGATGAAGGTCCCTATCCTGCCCTGTGGGAGCACAGATGTGCTCTGCTGGTGAGAAGCACTCAAAAGGAGTGAGAAAGAGAAAAGTAGTGTTTCATTCTTGCTGATAAGCCCAAGCATGATCGGTCAAGCAGCCTTTGCCCATGGGAGATGTTCTGATAGATTATTTTTGTTTTTTTTTTTTTCCCCCAAGTTCTTTCTCAACTGTGAGAAAAGTTAAGCAGTATTTTTTTTTTTTTTTAATCTCTTACATGCTGTGCTGGAATAAGAGAAATCTGCAAATAAAGGGGTGAGATGATGGAGTGTGACCCTGAACAAATATCTGGACACTGTAGAGAATTGAAAACAGCTTAGACTGTGAAGCAGCAAGAAAGAACATAAAGTACCCTTAGGTGAGCACACACCTGCAGCTCCTCTGCTAGGAGGAGCTCCTTCAAGAACCAGATAGCCAACATGAGGACTGCATGGATTTGTCCTATCCTATATGCCTCTACCCTTAGCACGTGATGATCTGCTGTCCAGCCAGGGGAAGGGGAGGAGAACTGGCTTGGGCAGTCCCTGCTGGCCTTTCCATGGCCCCTCACATGGAAAATGCCAGGTGGATCTCCCCACACCTTCCTCGTGCTGCTGCACAAGCTGGGACTCGCCTTCCCCCAGCCCTGCCACCCCCGAGGAGATGCTGGGAGCCTGGTCCCACAGGCTCCACAGCCCAAAGCACTGGTCCAGGGAAGGATGGGCTGGAGCCACACAGACTCCACTGCAGGGACTGGGTCCTCAGAGGAGCTGCTCTCTGCAGACACTTGGAAGCAGGGTTATTTAATTTGTCCTTTCCTTGCTCCTATTTTTATTGTTCTCCGCTTAAATTTTACAAATGAGGTTTTTTATTGTCTTGTCCCCAGGGGGTCAGTGCACTAAACAAAACACCAAGATATACTCATAATCACAGAAACTCATATATATTTATAATTTCAGAATTACTGGCATTAATGCAGAAGTGGTTTCTGTGCACTTATCTTCTCTCACTGCTTCTATATCCAAAATATACAGCACACAAAAGATAAACACATTGAAACTACTCAGCCATTATCACATCTGCCATCCAGAAACAAATTTACAAGGAAAAGCCAGTGAAGGAGACAAACACAATTACGGTGATGTGTCTCCACTGCTGTCTGATCATTAAGGACGACAATAAAAGAATTGTCATTCCAAAGACTCTGGTGACTTGGGGGCTGTTTCTAAGATGAGAAACACTAAAGCAGAGAAAAAGAACAGCTTGGAAAATCTACAGTGACCCAGGGCAAACAAGCTGGCTTGTAACCTGTGTGTAGCACAGGAGACCCCAGAAATACTGGGGGGACAACCAGTAAAGTTAAGGAGTTAACCTGTATTTTCAGTAGTTGCATTCAAAATACTTTCCATTTTCAGAGAGAAACAAGACACCAAGAGTAGCCCTCAGCCATGTAGGAGGGGGTGGGTAGGAAGGGATGAAGGTGCTCAGTGCTTCTCAGCACCAGCAGGTAGAGCAGACACTACCTGCTCCAGCCCCTCCATCGCTCTCGAGCTCCTGAAGAGTGGCTCCTCATCTGAGCCACTGAGTTTGGTGCTGCTTTCACAGACCAAGCTGTGCCCTGGTGAGGTGCTGGTGTCAGGATGCCTACCCTAGAGCCAAGGCACGGTGGCAGACCATCTCACAGCCACTAGCAGCTGTGGAGCCCTCGGGGTCTCCCCTCTAAGTGATCAACAAAGTGATCACTAACTTCTGCCCTGCCTGAGTCTCACTCACTTCTCAATATTCCACTTGCCTTTCTGCTTCTCCTGGGGAGGGAGAGCTGCAGCTTCATCCCAGGGTGGAAAGAGTCAAGCTAATCAAGGAGCCAGGCTCTGTCTTGTGCTCCAAGCACCAAGACACCAATACGAACCCTCTGACACACGCCTCTCAGCTGGGGCATCTTTGCAACCCCATGAACAGCCCCAATGCTGTGCAGCTTTCCTTTGAAGATCTTTGAATTTTAAGGCAGGAGCTGCTCTCCAGCACACTGGCTTGATAATCTGACTTATTAAGAGACCCTCAGCCTCCAGTTTCCATTTTGCCTGGATGCTTTGTGCTGCCAAAGCACCTTTTTGTAGGTGGCCAGCTGCCTGCTTGATTTGTGAGTGTCCTCGAACCGCTCACAGATTCAATCAACGGCCCTTGCAGGAATCACTCCCACAGTCACACAAAATTCAGGGGATGTTCCAAGGAATGGCCAGTCATGAAAAGCTGACCTTCAGCATCAATAACTAATGTTGCTAAAGCTGACTCCTTAAACCTTAGTAAGGCTGACTGCTGCTCCCTGTAAGATGCATTCATGCCAAGTGCACCTGGAGTGTGTGTTAGTAATAAGTTACTGTAAGTACCTCTCAGTTTCTTCAATCAAAAAGCAATCACCCTCCTCCCTTCCCCATGGCAACCAGGGTTTAGTAATCACCTCATCACCTATTCCAAACTGAGGCTGAAATACGTGTTCCCAAAGACTGAAAGCTCCAGTCTTCATTAAACTGTAAATATTTGTTATTCGTTCAGACAAAGCATCTTCCAGTCTGCAGGTGGATAAATGTTCCCCTCTCCGGTTTGAAGTATGGTGGGATGGGAAGGGCAGAGAAGGTAAATATTTGAACAGCCTGCTAGAGGAAAGCCATGCTTTGAGACCCAGAAAACCAAATGCTCCACAGGTGGAACTTCCAACAAAACAGCAAACAGAGGATCAGGAATGAAGCATTGCGGTCTGGTCACAGAGAAGCCTTCCCTCATATCTTTATTTTCTGGGTTTTGGAGACAAGTTGACAGCCTGAGCTATCAGAGTATTTGTGCTACACAGGAGGTATTCTCATTTAGGGGCTGAAACAGCAGAAGATATCTAAGCCAGAAATGGAGGTCACCATTTGTTTCTTTGCTGTCAGCTCTGGTTACAAGAAATTAGATGCTATGACTTCCAGCCTGGCCAGGGATAAAACCAATGGTGGATCTCTCAGCACTTGCAAATATGCTGCCAATGAGTCTGAAAACAGGGAGCTCAGGCTCTCCTCAAGATGTGGACACTGAGCACTCATAACGTGTTTTCCCCAGAACCACTGGCTTTACAAGGGTTTTACTAACAGCTTATTGTGGCCCAGTACAAAATCTGAGCATTGAATTTTACTAAAAAAACCCCAGCAAAAACAACAAACAAACAAACAAACAAAAACCCACGAAAATCCAGGGAAATTATATAAATTTAAAAATGAATCTCAGGCTCTCCTCAAGATGTGGACACTGAGCACTCATAACGTGTTTTCCCCAGAACCACTGGCTTTACAAGGGTTTTACTAACAGTTTATTGTGGCCCAGTACAAAATCTGAGCATTGAATTTTACTAAAAAAAAACCAACAAAAACAGCAAACAAACAAACAAGAAAAACCCACAAAAATCCAGGGAAATTATATAAATTTTAAAATGAATTATCATAATTTGAGCTTTTTTTTTTTAATATTTGTACTGTAAAAAATAGATGGCATGAGGAACATAGGGAGATTTTAAAGGTATAGATGCTTTCTGGGGTAATAATATTCAAGAACTGGGGAAAAACCTTTTTACAGAGGGAGAATGAAGGAATTCTGCTGGATCATAAGACATGTGCAGTCCCTGCAGTAAACATAAAAAGCCTCCGATAAGAAATTGCTCAGACAAACACACTACATGGTGGCACCATCTACTGGGTGTCAACAGAAGGAACTGAGAAATGGAGGAGTTGAAATTGGAGTCATTTGTTGCATCCAGCAGACACAAGTGGATGATATCTTGGGAAATGCAGAGCAGGGTTAGGCTGTAACATGGGATGGCAACATGCAGGATGCACAAAAGCATCTGCGAAAGCCAGAACAGCTTCTGGCTCCAACTCCCAGTCTTCCCTATCATCATGCAAATGGGTGAGAAAGATCTTCTTCCATGGGCTTTTTTTTTCTGTAGTCTTCAAAGAAAATGGCAAAGTAGGATGTATGTATTCTCTTTCTGGTGAGAACACATGAACCACGTGCTAGCTTTTAACTTGGAAATCCTATGTGCACATTTCTCCTCCTGCACTCAAATATTCTAAACCTAAGAGAACATCCAACAGAAATTTTTAGTAAGTGCTTTTGAACTAGTTCTCTTTCAATCCAGACAGTGGAAAGGGCACGGAACCAATTCAGAAGGGTTTAAATTAAAGCATGCAGTATGCACAATGGCTTGTTAAAAGCCTCCTTGCTGGACTTGCCTTCAGTTAATGTGTTTGGCTTCCAACATGCCTAATCCTTGTGTACTTTGGTGACTCCAGGCCTCATCTTTGGCACGTATCAAAGCACCCAGCCCCTTTGCCATGTCATGGAGGTGGCCTTCTGTGCCCTTACTGCCTCAGAACCCCAAGATCAGCACAGATTTCCAACAAAAGTCCTCCTCCCAAGCCCTGACCTCCCAGGCTCTGCAGGTCATGGACTTCACCTCTGCTCTCTTCAAAGGCAGCTTTCTTCAACAGGATTGGACCTCACAGTACTCTTATAAAGAATGCTCATCTTTAATCTTCTCCTTCCAGGTTTCAAAGGCTATATGAAGCTTTCTCAAACACTCACACCTTGCTCCTAGAGAATCACACGTTGTCCTAGTCACCGAGTACAAGCAATTGTAACAAGAAGATGCCATTTGGGCATTGTCCTCTGTTACATTGCTGGACACTAATCCAAGCTTTTCACAAGACTGCTTTCAGGTATATGCCTGGAACATTTGATATCAGGATTTAACCTCCACCATCACAGATTCTGTGGCTCTTGTAGAAGTAATAAACTTCTCCATGACATGGTTGGTCCAAAGATCCTTAAGATGATGTGACATGACTAGGAAGCCTTTTGCTTTCCTAGGTCTGTTGCTGCAATGTGATACCTCATTAGACCTACTGAGAAAATATTAGTACTTTTATGACCCAGGTCTTCAAGAGAGTTGGGCATATCAACGTGCCCTACAGACATAATGTCCTACATAATGCCCTGGGAGGGAATTCTGGGATATCTGAAAGAGCAGTTCATTGTATTTTGTCTTGTTCCAGCTCTGTAGGAAACAGTTGAGGGCTCCTAACCCATCCCTGACTTGCACCATGAAGCCATTCTGTAAAAAACCTGATTTGAAAAGTAATATCAAATTAAAAATCAGGTGGAAAAGAATTCAGCATTAAAATTACCAAGCCTCTGGACACTACAAAGAAAGGCCATTACATTTAACTCCCATGCTTCTGTAACATAGATCATAGAGACAAACTGAGAGGTTCCTTTTTCCATAATTCAGCTTTGGAACCTAGTTGATGCCTCAGCAGAATCATTGCCCTGCATCCCACACCTGCTCGCCTCAAGACTAAAGCACTTCAAGGCAAAAAACCTGGGGTTTTCCACAGGGATTCATGAAGAAACAGGATACAAGATGTTGATTGTCTTTGTGATGACCTGATGAGATACTGGAATTCCAAATGAGCGGAACTTAAATTATTTATAGATGAGCTACTTCAACCACTCATTTTTGCAAGGCATGAGGAAAGTCTGGATTTTACCACATTTCCTCTCTGGAGATAAAAACAATTTAGAAAAGATATTCTGATGACTTCGTGGTGATTTTGGACCATAGCTTCTCCCCCATGCACCAGCTTGGTGTCTTTTACAGGTCAGAGATGTGGATTTTGTTACATCAGCTTTTATTAATGGAGAGAAAGGCTTTATCCATCCTCTGATGTAGATTCCTCTGCTATGGAGCTTTTAGAGTGAACAACAAAACTGGACTTTGTATCACCTTTAAATTTGCAAAATAAATTTCAAAAAACTCTGTAACTATGGTCATATTTTTGTTCCAGCTATTGATGGTGACTATGTTTTGCAGTTTTTTACTTCTATTTTTAAGACCATCAGGAGGGCACTACTTGAGTAGTGTCTATAGTGATACCTTGGTACTTTGCTTTTGAGATAAACAGACAGGGGTGAGCTGAACTCCATGGAGCTGCATTTTGCAAGCGAAAGGAATGCAAATGAAGGGACTGTGAAAACCCTTACCAAGGATGCTGTTTATCAGTTGCTGCAGAACCACAACAGAACACAGGTTAGTAACCTATACCTTATAATACCAATCGATAAAGTAATTGAAATATTTCAGGTACTTCTTTCAGGTTTTTCATTTCATTAGAAATTAATATTAGACATTAAACATATTCTTCCAAAACACTTGAGAGCTGCAGCTGCTTTTTAACATGACACCAAGCCCTGAGTCTTCTCCTGTCTCTTCTCAGCCCCTTTCTAAGTCTCAGGATGTTAGAGAGTAGTCCACTTAGAAGCCATTAGTCCCCTGCTGGCTTTGAAAATCTGATCCTTGGTCATACTGGATGCATGTAGCACCCTATTACTTGGCAGCACAAATGCAGAGTGGCAGAAGGACACATAGGAAATTGCCTGTCCTTGCTGTTGGATCAGCCACAGCACTCGATGCTGTGATGGTGCCAGCTAATGCCAGAGTGGGCAGGCTGGTCCCCCAGATGGCAAAGCACCCACTCTGGGTGCCTGTCTCTCCAGAAGCCTTCTCCAGATGCAGGCAGGATGCTTGTGGGAGGCTTCGTTAGAACAGGACTTCCTCTCCTAAGGCAGCTCCTGGCTAGGAGTGCCATTGCCCAGGCACTGTCATGTCTGTTCCTCAGCAGTTCCCACGCTGCCATTTTTGAATTCTCTCCAACAGTGGCTATCCAAGTCCCCCTTTCCCAGTGAAGCCTAGTGTTGGTGAGAGATGCCCAATCCCCATGCCAGAAGTGGCTGTATGTGCTGCTCATGCCCTGTCTGGAGGAGATGTGGCAAGTGAGAGAGCTGACACATTGACTAATGGACAAACAGGATGCTCTGTCAGGCTTTGCTTACCTGTGATTCTTCAGCTCCATTTTTATCTTCTGCCTTTGCACCCTTCTCCACCAACCAGCCTCTTCTCCATCATCTGCAAACTGTCACAGCAGCCAGAAAGAGAGAGAGAGAGTGGGAGAGAAACCATCATGGATCTGGCTTCCCAGCTGATACTCTTTGTCTTTCAGGCAGACAGGGAATTTGCTCTGGTATTGGGTCTGTCTGGTCAGCAATGTTGTTGTTCTCCTTTGGTACTTGACAAACCTCCAGCGTGCCACATACAAACAGGTCTTGTCCATCACCAGCATCTCTTCGAGCATCTGCTGAGCAGCAAGGGAAGAGTAATGAGACATGTTCTTGATCAGCTGAAAACAAGGCAGAGGGCTTCCTCTTCAGAGCTTCAGCCCCACCATCAGCTCCAGATCTACATAACTCTTGGACAGCAGAAGCAAGCCGCTGCCTGAAGGATGAGGGAGGGAACCAAGACAGACCCAGACTGGTGGCTGGTGCAACTTGTTTTCTTGCCTGATGTTCTCCTAGGCCATACCTGCCCTTTCTCTTCACATCCATTCTACTGCCCTTTGTGATACTCATCCCTCAAGTCAGTGGGTCTTTGCTCCTCTCTTCACTCTTTCAACCATCACCTTTCCAGAGATGCAATGACAGCAGTGGAACCATTTAAGATTTTGAGGTCTACAGTCAGAAAGAAGATACCAATAAGCGTTGTTGGCTGCCAACCAGTCTCATCCGCAGAAGTCCCTAAATCTAGGCTCCTGCATCATCTCGTCCTCTTAAAATGCTCGTGCCCTCCTAAAGCAGCGATCCCTGGTGCTTTTGCCACCACAAGCCCCAGCTTTGCCCGCATAAGCTGCCGCCTGACATTTTCCAGTTGGGCACTAGGTGGCAAAACATCCCGAGAATGGGAATTTCCCATCTCGGCTCCTCCG
This sequence comes from Merops nubicus, assembly GCF_000691845.1. Lineage (NCBI taxonomy): Eukaryota > Metazoa > Chordata > Aves > Coraciiformes > Meropidae > Merops > Merops nubicus. Next base: position 20,777 of record NW_008621297.1, on the reverse strand, counting down.
GAAGGGGCTGTGGGAGCTTTGGGGCACGTTTCAAAAGCAGCTGAAAACGCAGAATCTGTAAATCTAACCCCCCGGAGCCCGCCAGAGACAGGAGCGAGCTCGTACCCCCGGCAGACTGTGGCCATGGGGCTCCAGCTGCGCAACGGGAGACGGGGCAGAGCCCGGCTGTGCCCAGGGACACGCTGGCGCCCTGCCGCGGGCCCGGGGCTGGCGAACCCCCTGGGGCTCTGCGAGCCCTGTGCCCAGGCAGCACCACCAGCCTCTCCCTCGAGCAGCTCCAACATGAAGAATGGGCCGTTTTGGCAGCATGGTTCCCCCACACCTCTCTGTGCCATCTGTGACTTCCCTCTCTCGTCCCCTGCACTCTGCTTGGGGTGGAGCATCTCTCTTCTGAGGACAGGCTGAGAGCCCTGGGGCTGTTGTGTCTGGAGAAGAGAAGACTGAGAGGGGATCTGATCAATATTTAAAGGGTGGGTGTCAAGAGGATGGGGCCAGACTCTTGCCAGTGGTGCCCAGCGATGGGACAAGGGGCAACGGGCACAAACTAGAACATGGGAAGTTCCACCTCAACGTAAGGAAGAGCTTTACCTTGGGGTTGACAGAGCACAGGACCAGGCTGCCCAGAGAGGCTGTGGAGTCTCTGTCTCTGTAGGCTTCCAAAACTTGCCTGGATGTGATCCTGGGCAACCTGATTTAGGTGAATGTGCTTTATCAGGAGGGTTGGACGAGATGATCTCCAGAGATCCCTTCTGCCCCCTACCAGTCTGTGTTTCAGTGAAAAGGTGCAGCTGCTGCATTCACTGAGGCAAATCCCTCGGGAGCTGGAAACCAGCCCTGATCCAATGGGAGCTCATGGGTAAGTGGAGGACAACCTGGAGATCAGTTCTGCAAGGCACTGAGCAAGGGTGCACAAACCCTATTGCTGTGCCAATGCCACCCCTGTTTTTGTGGGCCCACATCCCTTGACTGCAGGAGAGAGGAGGAATTGTTGAGGAGAGGACACCCATCACAGCCTCCCAAATCTTTTTCCTTCACCCTTGAAGGGTCCCCAGCCCACAGATGCAGCCTGACCCTGCAAGGTTTCTCTCATGAATTGGAGATTCCCACTGCTCCATGCTGCATGCACAGAGAGGTCATCTGAGCCACACCCCAAGCCTTACCCCAAAAGCATCTCCTGACCAGGCTCGAGCTGATCTCTTGCTGGGAACCACCTCTCCTCTCCCGCTTGGTTCCAGAGCTTTTCCCTGGTCTGTAAAAGCCCATACAGAAGATTTAGGGCCATGTGAGTAACAAGTCCCAGTATTTAACCGTTGTTAGATTACTGTGCTGCCAGGCTGAACTATCCTCTGCACCCTAGGACATGGCCTTAATTTATCAGCACACATACCAGGTTCTGCTCTGTCCCTCCTACAACATCCACCTCTTTGGACAATTGCAAAGTCCAGAGCAGATGATTGAAAGCCACTTCTCCAAAAATCACCCCAGGTCCTCAGGTCCTTGCCCTCATGGTTTCCTGCTGCCAAGTGCCATCTTCTTATTCCACAGCAATCAGCCCCTTGATGGGACTCGAGGACCAAGCAGCCTCCGCTTGCACAAGTGGTGTCAGTCATCTCTGCCTTCCCTGCCAAAAGCTCTCTGTCACCCAGCTATAAACCATCACACACTGTGCTCCACTGTCTGCTGAGTGGGAGCTGGAACAAACCCACGGGAACTTGACCTCACAAGCTGCTTTTTCCTCTTCTTTTAGCTCTCCGGATGTCAAATGCTCACCCTGACCTCTCCTGGCTCTTTGCACCTCTACCACCCCTTTGCTCAAAGGCCCCACAGCGATTTAAGGTGCAGATTTTGCACGTTATAGAGGCAATATTGGCCAAAAGGGGGTCACCAGGCACGGTTCAGCTCTCCAACCCTTGATGCTTTGCACTGCCAGTAGCATCTATAGGCAAAGACATCCTCACTGCCTCACCTTAGGGAAGCTGGACTGGAAACAGCAATCAAGACTCTCATCAAGGAGGGGATAGGGGGGGTCTTGGGGGCACAGGGTGCCTGTAGCTCTATCAGAGCAGGAGACTCTCGAACAGGCACTCTCAGCCTCCACATGTCTGGTGGAGAGGTTTAATCCTACGTGAAGGTATTGGAAAGGGATGCTATGCCAACTCCACAGCTTGGCAAATAAAGAGGAAAATGTGTTAAAAGCTGAGACTTCTGAACATGTTCCCTGTCTAGAATCCGCCTGCAAAACAAGTCAAATTTCTCAAAGGGATTCATTATTCAAAACTATTTGCTGAATAATTCCTGTGAGTAATTGCAGGTCTAAAGCTTGTCTGCAAACAATTCATTAGGAGCATCCGGGCAGGGAGCTATAACTGTGCTCAGCCTCTGGTCTGTGTTCCCTGCCCGTGGGTGGATAACCCCAGAGCCGGGTGGAAAGGGCAAACAGACTTGTTTACAAAATCAAGACCTTGAGAAAAAAAAAAAAATCTCTAAAGAAATTGTGCCAGCTTAAAATTAGCAGCTTCTGGATGTAACTGTGGCTGAAATAGTCTGGCATTGGAGGACCAGCCCTGGGCGGCCACATCCCTACACATGGTGTGTGGCTCTGCCCTCCAGCTGCCCAGAAGTCCCCGAGGGAGCAGAGCAAAACTCATCCCCAGGCAGGGAGAGGAATAGGAGATGGGGAGGGAGGAGCTGCCTCCACCCTCCATCCTTGCAGGGCCCTGAACATCATGGAAAGAGCTGTCTGCTGGAGGAGCGTGTTGCAGAACTGCTGTCCCTAGAAAATGTCACCAAGCAGCACTGACAATTCACACTCACACATTTGGAGAGGGAGCAGAGACCCACTGGAACCATTTTCACAATTCAGGGCTCAAAAAGTGCCCAGTAGCACTGGGCTGGTTACCAAAGTCATTGCTCAGTCTATGTTTCATGCTGAAATCATGAAATAATAGATGTCCAATTAACTGGCAAAGTGAGATGCAAAGAGAAATACTGCTTACAGAGAGCTGGCACAGCGCCCATGGAGTTATAATAAGAATATTTTATTTGCCTGGGCTTTAGATAACCTATTTCTATTCTCTCTTTTGCTGCCCCTGGGGCTTCTGAGAGTATATTGGTTTCTTGGAATAACTTTCCTTCTCCAGTGTCTGTAAAGTCCTTTCCCAGCTCCATCAGTTTAAATATTATCTCAAATACTGCTAGACTAAACACAGCCCTAATCACTGGTGTTAGAGACCAGAGCAGCTCACACACTCAAACTGCACAGGCTGCAAAACAGAGGCTGTGCTACTCCTCAAAAGGTGCTTGTGTGGAAGCAGGGAAGGAAAATAGGGGCTGGACTGCTTCATTCTTTAAAATAAGCAGAGCAGGCAAAGTTAAAGCAGGAATAGGAAAAGAAAAAACAAAAAATGCCCTAGGAAAAAAAATTATTTGGCAGGAAAAAGTGTGCTTCATACTGCAGTTTCCTAAGTCAAAATAACACCAAGGAGGTGCCAATAGGACCAGACAGATGTCAACTTACCATCGACCTGCCCAGTAAGTTATTAAAATAAAAGACTATTGCATGCAGAAAATCTTGTGTACAGAGCTCTGGAGCTAACACAAGGCACGTACCACACATCCTTGAAAAATACAACAGGAAAGGCTCCAAGTGCAGCACGCTAACCTATCAAATATGCCTGATTTAGATCAAGGCTAACTAGCAGAAACTGAAACCTCTGTACAAGGTGCCCAGCAAAACAGGTTTTTTACTGGGTCAGTACCTCCCTGCAGGCACCGCAGGAGTAACCTAATTGTTGGCTTAACTTGCCATGTAACCACAGCCTGGAGTAGTAAAGGACTGAAACTATTCCATTGTTGCAGCCATTACTCTAAAACGTGTTTTCTGTAATTCTCTGTATCTATCTGGCCCCAGAGTGTTTTGGAATCCTTAGGAACAAGTTAGCAGTTGTAACCTCCAGGAAGCTGGAGCCATCAAGCAGATAAGTGACTCACTGGATATCAGAGCGTGACCCAGTTGCAGAACTAAGAATGGAAAACCCTTTGCCTGGAAATCTTAGTCATATAGGACTGGCCCTTGGACACAGCTGTGTTCCCAGTCTTCTCTGTTCTTGGTAAAAGCAAAGCAGAGGCTGCTCCAAGACATTTACCTGCAGGAATATATTTGTATTAAATATATGTATTTGTATTGAAACAGCCCAGAAATGTGACCTGTCAATTTTCTCTCCTTCTTTTCCATTCCTCCCCACCACCTCTTTTCTCAAAACAAATATTTGATTCTTAAAATTCTTTTATTCTTCCTTTTTTTTTTTATTCTTAAACTTCTTATTTTGCAAAATCTCTCTTTATTTGCAGAGAAGTTCACTGGAGAAAAACAGGAGCTATGTCCCTGTTATTTTTATTTATTCTTAAACCTCTCATTTTTCAGAATCTCTCTTTAGTTGTAGAGAACTTCTCTGGAGAAAAACAGGAGATATGTCCCTAATGGGAAGGGAGCCCTTAAAATCACCCGTCCCTTAGTCCCTGATTTCCATTCTGCTGGCCTGGGGACAGGCAGGAACACAGGAGTGGATGGCTGTGTAAATGTCACAGCGTTAAAAGCCTCACAGCCTTGCAGCCCAAACTCCTGATAAGCCTGTTGTGCACAGAATCCCCAGGGGACAGGGCTGACACTGCAAACCCCAGAGCTGAGATCTGAGATCTTGCACAGGGGCTCATCTCCTCCACGTCCCTAGCAGGGGGTGAAGGGAAAAACGCTCTCCATCCCTCACCCCAGCTCTTTTCTGTTCTACTGGTGTTAAGAAGCCAAAAGCATAAAAACTAGTGTTCTCTCAGGCATGGGGAACAAAGTCCCATTAACATATGTCAGGGCATTCAAAGATTTGTCACAGCTCATCCTGGGTTTTCCTTCCCCTTCTGTACCACAGTGCATTTAGGAAGGCACAGAAGTTTTGTGCCAGATGGTGGCTGCATTTGCTGAAGAAGACACAGCTTTGCCTCCCCATAAATTCAACTCCAGTTGCTTATTATCAATGCTGTGATCCTAAAGACAGTTCAACAGCACACAAGGCAAAACCATCTCCAGGCTAACTGCAGAAGTGGAAATGGTATAGCTGTGATCAGCTGCAAGCCAGAAAAAAAATCCTCCTGAGGAGCTAATTTCAGCTCCATCACTTCTGGGATGGAGCTGGTGCCTGCCCAGCACTGTGGTGGGCTCTGCAGATGCAGCCGCCCCCTCAGAGCTGCTCCAGAAACCTCGGAGGGATTGATGTGAGCTCAGGATCTTACTCTGTGAAGCGATGACAGAGTGAGAAGGAAAACACAGGACAGGACTGGGGTGTGGAAGATGCTTCCTCTCCGACAGCACCGTTCTGGGAGCCCAGCAAAGCCCCAGTTCTCACCAGTGCAAGTCTGGTGCAGGTGCAAAAAAGCAACTGAGTAACCAAAAACACAATGAGACAGCCTTTTCCTGCCTTTTCTTGACCTCATCCTTTCTCAAACCAAACACTGCTGCTCTTTCAGGGGGGAAATATCCCCCATTGCTTTTGCGCAAACAAGAAAAGAAGAAAAACAAATCCAAATCCAGCTCGTGCTATCCTTGGGTAGCTGTCTAAAAAGGGTTGAGAAGATGCTGCCTCAGCACCACACTGTCAAGCCTTGCAGCTGCAGGGCAGTGAGCTGCAGTAGCACAATGGCCTCAGAAATGCCTTGCCAGGGCCAGGCACACCAAGCCAAACACGTGTAGTTTCCTCATTTTTTACTGGAAAGGCACCAAATGAGATCCTGGAGGCAAATACATAGCATCTAACTTCCAGAAGATCAAAGAGAGGCCAGGTTGTTTCCAGTGTTTTGCCCACGTGTTCCTTCACCAGCACATTGACTCCATCCTGATGGTATTCCTCCTGCCATTGCTCTCAGCTCCCAGTAACACACAGGTCTATAGAAGGGCCAAGAAAGGATCCTACAGAAAGACTTTGCTTGTGGACTTCCAAGTGGCATCACAGTCTCTGCAGTGTGATAACAGGCTTGGCCAAAGCAAACACCAGGGAGAGGAAAAAAAAAACAAAACAAAAAAAACCCCAACAAAACAAACAACCACCAACAAAAATAAAGAAAATGTCAAGCTCAGAGTTAAGAACAAAGCAGCCAATTGCTGTGTGCTCTCACAGTAAATGGCATCACTGCAAGGAGCAAGTCAGAATATTTTAACCAAACTGTTCCAGCAAAGAATCTGTTTCTGGCAACTATGCTATATTGGAAATTTCCTTTCAATCAGCATGGCCAGAAAAAAAGCCAACACTGGCTACAGCAACCTAATCTATACTGAAAGCTTTTCCCTGTATATTGGAGGAAAAAAACAAAAAAGAAAGGGGGAAAAAAAATAAAAAACAAACAACAACTTGTCCCTATTTGTCTTTTCAGCCTCTATTGACAAGCTCAGGAGCTAGATTTCAGCTAGCACCTCAATGGCAAAGGCAAACTTTGCAAGCAGGCTGTTTTCCTATTACGAGTAAAATGAAAACATTACTCCCAAACCTGCAGACTTTCCAAAAGTCAGGAACTGCATCCAAGCACACTGCCCTTTTGCTAAGCTCTAAAAAATGTTACAAATGCAAAGTGCAACAGCATCTGGAACCTGCCCCAACATCTTGAATTCACATTCTCGCCTGCTGATGAAAGATGCTTTGCATCTTATTTTAAACTGCTTTACACCCAGGAATCATAGCCTGGAGCCACGGCTGTGCTGGGGACCTGGTCCCATCCTGACCTGGCCTTGGCACGTGAAGGGGACCTCACCTTGCAGAAGCTTCATCTTGCTACACTGCCTCTACCTGGTGCTGTGGGGTGGAACAGAAACACGGTTTGTCCTGGTCTCACAAAGGGCTTTGGTTTTCAGGCTGGCTCCCAGCACCCTCTTTCCCCAGGAAAATCTGTGTACAGGATGCAAAATCAGTCTGAGAATTGCCTTCAGTCCGTAGTGCCTGTGGAGTGATGCTGCGAGCTGTGCTGCCCACCACACACCATGCTCTTCCTCCTGTTGCAGCTGGCAGGTCTTAGAAGGAAACCCGATGCTGTTTTGTGAATTCAGAAAGCTCAGATTTGAGGCATCTAAATGGGAAGAGGAAAACCCAACGCAGTCCCGATTCCATCATTTTGAAGCAGGGGTTAGCTCCCAGCTAGTGGGGACTGGCTGGAGTACACAGCACCCATGTCTCTGTGTGCTGGGTTCACTCTTTGGCTGCTAACTGGAGCTGGCATGGGACAAGAGCAAGCAGGCTTGGGGATGCACAGCCAGAGGGATTTCTACAGCCACCCTTAGAGCCTGACTGTCCCAGACCCAACGGAACAGCCGCTTCTGCCTGCTGGCTGCACAGCACAAGGGTCCCAGGACACAACAGGGGCTGGCTGAGGGGAACTGAAGAATGGAACTGTGGAAGTAGGGAGGAGTGACCACTCTAGAAATACAACATAGGGACTGTCATCACAGAGGTGATCCTCTGCTTATAGACAAGAGAAGGCCACAGCTTGCGTATATGTCAACCTATCAAAACCTTACATGGTTGTTTAAACACGTTGGATGTGTTCACCTGCCCAGCACTGTGGATTGATCTCAACACCTCACTTGACATAGACATACATTCACACTCACGATATGTAAGTTCCAAGTAATGATAATCAAGAAACACATCTAAGTCCTCCTGACTTGATGTGAGAACCTTTATCCAGAAGACCTGCATGCCCAGACTACTACTGGGTAGCTGTGTTATGCCAGGGTGGGTCCCCACTGTGCACAGCATTACCCAGCAGCTGGGAACTGCTTATATACACTCAATCCATTGATTTCCCATTAGCTAAAGGTCACTGAAGGCTTTGTAGAAAGCTTTATACTCTCAGCATGACCATGCTAGGTGACAAATACTTCTGATTTACCTGAGCCAAAATATACAGTCTGAAATCAATAAGGCATGCAAAGGTTGAGACAGAAAAACTGGAGACAGATAAGAGCTGCCCAATAGCATGTGAAAGGTCATTGGCTCCATCTCCCCTGCTCTTCCATCTGCCATGGACGTTGCCCTGCTTGCAGAGCCTGACAGCTGGTGCAGCTGCAAGCCTTCCTCTCCCAGCACGGGCAAGGAGCACCTTAGCCCACTGCTGTTTTTAGTCCACCTCTAATGGCTGCTTGTTCACTCCAAGCCTACAAGTCCCACCACCATTCACAAAGCCAGATCTGTTTCAGACAGGTCTCCATGCTGAAGCAGATGGCACTCGGCTTCTCAGCAGCCCCCCTCACTCAGCTCAGCATTTACCCACTCAGTACCATCCCCTTTTTGTTTGTAGGTGCCTTCAACTCCCCCCAACCTTTTTGTCCTCCAGAAACAGATCCC
>NW_008621297.1:0-12365 GCF_000691845.1 Merops nubicus | reverse complement strand
TGCTGACCACCCTTTTGGTCAGTGCTGTCTTTTCAACACGTCTTCTTGGCTCTTCTCTGTCCCCTGTGCTCCTCCCATGTTTTCCACAGAGACCTGTCCAGGATCCAAACAAAACAAGAGTCAATCCCGATGGCATTTTCCTTCATCCATTTTGAATTCCTGCAATGACAGAGAAATAAACACTGCAGCTTCTCTGCCACAAAATGTGGCTTTGCCAAAGCTCCATGAGATCCATCTGCCTGGGGGATAAAACGTGGGATTTGTGAAGGCACTGCCTGGTGGGCCAGGAAAAGTGGCCCTCGCTTGTTTAACACATGGTTTGGGCAAGGTTGGGAGTATTGTGTTACTAGTACAGCCCAACACCCACATTTGGCAGAGTCTGAGGATGAGAACCTGGGACAAAATTAACTAACTCCTTCATTAGATGCAAAGCAACAGCCCCGGAATGCTGGCTAAGCAGCCTCTGCTCAAGGAAGCCCAGCATTTTGCAAGATAAAGACAGACACTTTGTTGGGAGGGATGGCACACTCTGCACCTCTCCTGCATCCTGAGCTGCCTGGCAGCCAGCCTGGCCCAGGGCAGGACAGCGAGCTGTGATCTCTGTGTTGCCATAGCTGAGTTTTGCCTACGGACCCACATAAGCCCTTGAGCTCTCCAAAGGGTACGTGCTGCTTGGATCAGTACAGAGGGTTTTCGTGCCAACAGCTTTCAGACTCCCCCTGGGGTAAGAAAAGTTTGGATTGAGGCAATTTTGCATGGTGTTCATTTCTGAATGCTACAGCCCTGTCTTCCAACACTCCCACCCAAGGCACTGCTCCTCCTGGAGACCTCCAAACCTCCTGAGGACACAGCTCAGACCCAGGAGCCCTCCAGAAAACTTGTATCTCCCACTCCCTCTTTGTGGGGGACAAACAGAAGACAGTTTGAGTAACTCAACAAAGGGCTTACAGCAAACAATTAGCAGCACTGCTAATTAGAAACAGAAAGCAATAATCTTAAGGTATAAATGGTGAGCTAGGAGTGCTGAACAGCCCCGTTCACTGGCCTCACTTCCTCTCTGGGGCAGTCTGCTAGAATCACTTTGACATTCTCCATTAGCACTTATAGATTATCTTTTAAATCATCTCCCATGTGGCTTTCCAGAGCCTTTGGTATTCTGTGGCAGCAATTGATTTTCCAGTCTCAGGGAAGGGTTCACAAGGAAACAAAAAGCATGCAGAAAGGTGATGGCTTTCCATTGAATATCACAACAGCTTTCTCAAGGGGCTTCCAGGGCCTCAAATGTCAGGTTTGCTCCTGAATTCACCATGTTTCTCTTGGCCTGTCAACGGTGAGGGCCTGAACCCTTCCACCCCACTGCTGGCAAACAGATACATCTGGCACAAAAGGTGAGGCTGCAACCCAAAGCTTCCCAAGGCAAGGAAACACCATCTTCAGGTAGGGCTGCTGCGTTTCCTTGAGCACTAAAGAAAGGCCCGAGTTCAAGGCATTTTGGCTCAGTGTCCAAATCCACAGCCAGAGGGTTTGGGTGTGGAAACTTCCCTCCCTCCTTATCAAAGGTCAGGCTGCTGATCTCTCATCTCTCTCCCGAGCAGAACCAACTGACACAATTTCTCTGTTCCTTATTTTTTTAATAAATATTTATTTTAAGCCACCCCTGAACGAGGCAAAACCACAAAAAGCGAAGTTGAAGCTTGGCTGTGGGGCCGGGGGGACCTCGGGGGACCCCTGCTGCCACTGGAGCCAGCCTGGGGGAGCGGCAGGGGCCTTTCTCAGCACCCAGGGACAGAAAATGGGTTTCAGATGAGCTCTGCGCAGCAGCACGGAGCCGGCGGCTGCAGCGCAAGGCTCGGCCAGCCCCACCACCCTGCCAAGCATCCCTCCCACCTTGGCATCGCTCCCTGCCCGGCACAGGGCTCCCTGCAGCACCCAGGCCAAAGGCCACCCAGCTCCCACAAGCACCAGCCTCCACCTCCACGGTCCAAGCTGGACCCCCGGTTGGATCTAATCAAGAGAGCAGAAGAGCTGCATTACGCCTGCTCCAGACCCAGCACCACCACCTCCTCCCCAACAGCCAGGTATCGATGGCTTTACTACATTCTGCTTTTTTCCCCCTCCCACCCTTGACTAGGGGGCTAATGAGCAAGACCACCGTGGGCAAGCCCTCCAATCGAAGCACCACCACTTGCTTGCAAGGCAGCAGCCCCCGCACCCTCCCTGGCAGCGCTCCGCACCACGGCCACGCAGCACCCTGCCAAGCCACCGGCTTTCCCCGCGGGCTGCCGGAAGGTCCAGCTTACATAAGAAGGAACAAACTAGCTTTTCTTCACCATCCTTTCAATGCTGCAATTCATCCCCTGCCCTCCATCCTCCCAGTGCCACCTTGAGGGATGCCAGAGACAGCCAAAATGCTTCATCTCAGACATTAATCCGAGGCAAATTTTTGTTGTCCGTGGGTAACGGGTCTACAATTTTGTCCCCTTAAACCACAAGTGAATTAAAGGGTTAGGGCAAAAACTACTCAGACGCAAAGGTATCCATGTGTTAAGGACACACCATACCCCAGCAAAGCCATGTCACTGCTCAGAAAGCAAAGAGCTCTTTGGCCTGACAGGCCTTCCCTGGAGGACACAGGGGCTGCAGGGCCAGGTCACACACGTCCCCCTGTAGCAGCAAATCCAGCAGCAAGCAGTAAGGGACCGAATCTGCTCATGGTTGTGTAAAGACCTTGGCTCTGACACTGAGCAAGCACCAAAGCTGGTCTCACTTCTACCCGGCTGGAAACATCTTGGTTAAACTCCAAGTTATTTTTGCAACTGTGCATTGGTTCTGCCTGGTTAGAGACTCTGTGTTGACCTTGGCCAAGTGGCAAACCCCAGGGAAAAGCAGGCCAGGAGGGGAACAGGACATAACTTTGCAGGCTGAGCAAGAAATGACAAAGCCAGGTTTATTCAGACACAAACAGGCCGCTTCAAAGCATTTTTCCACCCCTTATAAAAATCACTACTAGCATCATAACCATCTACACTCCAGGATTTTTAGCCCTCTTCTGCCTTCAGGCTAGCACGGCTGCATACCGCCTGCCCTTTCCAATCATTCTGCCATTATTTGTCAAATACCAAATTCCAGCTCCTCTAGGAAACCGGGGGGTAGGAAGCACAGCTAGTTGAATTCTTTGTCCTTCTCTCCCCTTTTACATCATCAGAACAAGAGCAAAAATCCCACAAAAAATGCACATTCCCAAAGCCAGAGGCTACATCCCAGTTCTGGCAACCCAGTGGTCTTACCACAAAGCTCAGCACAGCCTGGATCCCCTTTGACTTCTTAACAATACATTCACAGTGGTGGAAGGGTGGGGAAGGAGGGCTTCAAAAGAAAAGAGCAGCAAGAGACAAACTGTTTTGAACCCAGAAGCCATGCACTGCAACATGAACCCTCTCCATCTGAGCTTTGCTGCTCCTCCTGGCAAGCGCTTTGAAGCGTGGCAATGGGAAACCAGGAGAGAGCCAACAGCACCCAGCACGCTGCCTGGGCAGGGGCCCACAGATATTACAGTGTCTTAAATGTCAGCGAAGGCTGGACCTGATGGGATGGAAGAGGCAAAGTAAAGAAGCCATCAGCAGCCTTATGCCTTCCACCCCTTCTCCCCAGGGCAGCTCCTAGGGCTGCGGGCAGCCTGCAGGCAGCTCCCTGAGCCCTGCCCATGGGCTGGTTTGGATCTGGGCATGCTGCAGGGAGCTATTAGCACACCACGCTGGAATCTACCCCCTTTATCTAGCTTTGCATGGGGAGAAAGAAGTCAGGGCATTCAAAGAGTCCCCTCTCTAACCAACATCTGCAAGAGAAGGGAGGGCTTTGCCTCCCATGGCTGTCAATCCCAAGGCAGCCTGAAGGAGAGGATACACTCCCACATCACAGGGAGCAGCTGCTGCACAGGATTTGCAGCCATTTGGCACCTTCTCTGCCAACTGCACAACCAGAACCTTGCTGCTAGAAGTGACGGTAACACTTTGCAACCCATTCCTCCTCTGCCCCGAGTGACCGGGAGCCGGTGACCCTGAAAAGATGCTCCTGGGCTCTTGCCTGGGACAAGCCATGGCCATGAATCACAGGACAGCCACAGCCGAGGAGGCAGCAGCTGGTTTGCAGGGTGAGCTTGTGTCATGGCCTGCACTGACCAAGCACTGGTCAGAGAGGCAGGAAGAGACAGGACAAGATCAAGAAGGGCAGGGGAAGCAGCTGGAAGGAAGTTTGCACGGCATCTGCATTACGGCCCCAGCCGCCCACGTCTACACATACTAAACAACAATTAAACTTCAATTAAAAGAGAAAAAAATAAACACTTTGTGAAGACAAGAGATGAAAACATCCACACTGTCTCTTTGAAGAGCGAGATGAACCCACCCTGAAGAAATGTAAATGTAGCAGGAACCAAGGGACTCCTGGGATTTCTCATTACAGGAGACGAGGTTCTCAACATCTTTCTGTTTTGCAACAATTAGCCATTAACTGGAAAAAAAAAAACTGACTAGATCAACAACTTTCTATTATTAGTTTTAAATAATGAGTCAGAAACAGGCACTTCCTTTTTCCCCAAGCTGCGAAGAGCGAAGCACCAAGACCTTAATCATGGCCTCAGGCTCATTTGAACTGCAAATAGCTCTGCAGAAATTACAGGAGAGTGGTGTGAATACAATGAGAAACAAACCCTATATTTCAAGCATAACTAGTAGCAATTGCCTTTCATCTATAGGTTAAAAAGCTTGATATGGAGTATTTGCTGGGAAAAGCACGAAATAACAAGATGTGTCTGTACAGAGGTTGGGGAAACAAGGAGAGAGGGGAAAAGTCACATCTGCTGGTGGCCTCAGAGAGAAACTGAGGAAAAGGCTGATAAAAAGAAGCCTGCACAAACCACAAGGCTGCCTCCCAAGGCCCAACCCCGGACCTTAATCACTGATACCATCCACAGCCCAGGGAAATAATTAAGCATTCAAGCTATAAACAAGTTGCCTGCCCAATCTGCTAAGTAGACAATTTCTGCAGAGCAATTCAGAGAGAAAAAGAGAAGCAGATTCAGCTGATGAGACACAAAAAGTCTCTCTAAAAGCATTAATTTCCTTTGGGAAGCAGCCCACAGGCTCCTAGCACAGTGTGCAACCATCACTCCTGCAGCAGGTCCCAGCAAGGCAGATGATTAAATCTGCATCAGTCACTCGGTGTAAGCGGAAAGGCAGCAGCTGAGGATGCAGCCTCGCGGGCAGCAGCTGCCACTCTGAAAGCAAATGAACTTCGAGTCCACCTCAGTGCCTGCTCATTGAAAGAAACCTTTCAGACCTTCCTCTTCCAGCATCTTCATCCCTGCCACACCCCCTTGAAGTGTGCACAGGAATAAGGACAGAGCAGAGTTCTCAGGACCTGTGCTGTGAGCAGGGTGCCACCTCCCCACCCCGTAACCGGCTGCGACACGGTGACCTGGGTTTCTGCATAAGCTACTGCAGTGAGAAGCCTGGGTGCCAACTTCTGGGCAGCATGGCCACCCAGGAGCACACTGTCCATCCAGGCTGGCCACAACACCCAAGGACTTTAGGCACCACGCTGGAACAGGATGTGCCATGGCAGATGCTCCACAGCAGCCAGGTATGCGGCGGCTGGGGAACCTCAGCTTTTTGGAAAGTTGAGTCCCACCACCACTTCACCAAGACACAAAGCAGTACAGAGGGACTGTGCTGGTAACCTGCACATCCTGAAACACCCCATGGGGCTGGGTGTCACTGCATAGCCCTCCTGTGACCACACTGCCACGCTCCCCAGCTGTGAGCCCTGCTGCCATCCCTCCAGGGCTGGCTGGCACTTGGGCACTGACCCATCCCATCTGCCATGAGACCACCTCGGAGTGACCCCCGGCAGACACCACGGAACCCCAGCTCCCAAAGGGACAGGAGCGCTCTGCAAACCTCCAAAACAGCAGCCAAGACAACACAGAAGCAGGTGTGTAATTTCTTGGATTTCTTTTACTTTTTTTTTTAAATTCCTTCCCTTCCTTTGACATGACACACACTTTGTATTAAATATCTTAAATATATTAATTTTTAAAAAGTATTAATAAAAAGCTACTGAAGGACACAGTTGGCAGAGTGATCAAGGGCAGCGACCCATTGCAAAACATTGGGACATTTTAAAAAACAGAAAACAAACAATAACAAAAATGGCATTTTTTGCATGTGCACAGCTGGCTGGAATACCCTGGACTCTGGCATTATTGCCAAAATGGAAGGGGAAGCAGTAGAAAAAATATATCCCATTTTACCAACCTGTATGGGGAAGGGAGTTAGCAAAAATGAGGAGGCTTTAAACATTTTTTGGTATTTCAGATGTTCCTTCCCACACCCACCACCCAATCACTTTTAGTCTTTGAGCAAGTTTTCTGGCTTGGGGTAACCAAAGAGTACAAAATCTGCTTCGTAAAGCTTGTAGAGCTGCTGCCTCCAAGCCAGCGGGATTTTGGCAAACCAGTCATCTTCCCAGCTGCTGACAGTCCTGTTCCGGTAGCTGGGGGGGAAGCGGAGCAGCCTGTCCACTTTGAGGAGCTGCAACAGGTAAGCAGCGTCCTCGTCCAGCGTCTCCAGCTTCCCGATGAAGTCGTAGTCTATCTGGCACGGATGGCACAGGCGGTAGATCTGCCTCCAGTGCTCATTGAAGGGCACGACCTTCTCTGTCCTGGGATCCAGCAAGTACTGGATGAAGTTCGAAAAGGAGACCTTGAGGCCCATCTTGAAGGCCTCCCTCACGGACGAGGGAATGTCGGTGTGGTTGGAGTACATTTTCAGCATGGGGATGGCAAAACGCTGGTAGAACTCCTCATTCTCCAGGGCAAACTTGCTGCGAAAGGCAGAGATGAGGCGGACGAAAGGGTCTCGAACGAAGAGGAACTTGGTGTACTTCTTCAGCTTGATCTTCATGAGGTGCCGGGAGAACTTCCCGTAGCGGCGCCAGAACTTGTTGAAGGTCAAGTGGACGCTGGTGTTGTGGACGTGCCCCCGGGGGATATCCAGAGGGTTCCGGTACGGGACCCCGTGGTCCAGCAGGCTCTCGCTCAGCACAATCATCACCCGTTTCCAGTTGGTGCAGGCCACCTTGGGGACATAGCAGTAGATGATGCCGTGGCGGTCATCCACGATCAGGTGGTTGAGCTCGTAGTTCGGGATGTCATCAAAGGAGCGCTCCTTGGTGGGGAAGGAGAGGCTGGAGTTGGCACAGAACTCCCGCAGCATTCTCTGCCTCTCTATCTGCAGCTTCTCTTGGTCCAAGCTGTTCCTGTCGCTGTGCGTAGACCAGTCATAGCCCCGCACGTGCTCCTCCAAATTCCTCACCCCAGGCTTGCTGGAGCCTGGGGCGAGTAGCTGCTCTGTCTTTCGGGGGATAGAGCTATTCTGTTTCAGGTTTGAACTAAGCAGCTTTGCCAAAAATTCATCCACATCTGGCAGGGCTTCCCAGCCTTCACCTGCCGTCATACCAGGGATGGCATCTGGGGATTGAGGCCTGGAGATGGATGTATGCAAGTAGAAGTGAGCAGTGCCCACGTTGTCCCAGTACACGATGATCAGGAGGATCATGAAGATGGAGACCAGCACCACAGAGAGACGGAAGAGCCGTGCTTTGGTCATCCTGACTCCTCCTGTGACAGCTGGCTTCCACCTGGACTCACCTCCGGCCTGCAGGGTGGGGCTTGGGATCCAGCATGGTGCCGCACACCAGGAGCCTGGAAAGGTACCAGAAAGAAAGTTAGTTGAATCCTTAATCACTCTGGTTTGGAGAATGAGCTTGCACAATCAAGACAAGATTGGTATGGAGCTGACCATCTATTTCTGCACGTGCAAGTCTGAGGTACCCACAGAGAGCCTGTGGAGGAGAGGTTACTGGCCAAAAGGCACAATGTGTTGCAACTTTACCTGTCTCCTTAGCAATCATGGGGGTTTTATCTACCTCAGGCTTCTTGAGTATGTGATTTCAAGAGCAGCTGTGTTTTCATTGAAAATAATAAATAAAATATAGAGATTTCAGGCCTAGAGTTTACAGAGAGAAGTTTGAAAGTGTCAAAATAAAAATACAACCATACACAGAAAGTATGTAGATCCAACTACCTTTCAGAGCTCCTTGATTTTTAACCATCATCTTACATACAACAGGAAGAACGAGGGCTCAAACCATGGGTTTAGCTGGTAGTATCACACCGTGGCCAAAGCTGCCCCTGAAGATGCCTTGCACCACTGTGCTGAGAGCAAAGACCTTACTGCAGTTCTAAACAGAGCTGAAGCTGCTGCTGCCTCAGCTGCTAAAAGCAGGTCCCTGTTGAGAGAACACCACTGACCTGAGCACAAAATCTTATCTGTGTGAAGGCACCCAGCAGACCTCACCTCCATCACAATTCTTGGTACCCACTTCAGTTTGTCAAGACTGAGATTACACAAACTGTTTTCCTACAAAACCCCCCCAAAGGGACATGGCCCCAGTCAGAGTCATGCATCAGTAAAAATCTAAAGGAATGATTACTTTTAAGGAATGATTTTGGAGATTACAGATACCCTGGTAAATGTTTGTCCCTGTCCAGACTCTTTCTGTGGTTTAACGTAATTTCTATTTCTAATCACACTCATCCCTAAGAACTCTTGATCACCAAGCACAGGACAGAAATCACTGTTAAAAGGGCAGCTCAGATCTTTTCTGGAAGGTGCAGCAGGTGTAGTTTTCTTCCAACAGGTCCCATCTCTGCAGTGCTACCTGCTCCTCTGATGACTCCCAGCCACTCCAGGAGATCCACCTCCCCAGTGCTACAGGTTCTCTCGTCCAAAGCTCCGTGCCAAGGCAGGCTGGCAAACCAGCCTTGCTCTCTCCCCAAGTGATCAAGGGCCTGAAGCCAGGGAAGAACACCACAGCAAAGTGAGGAGCAGTTCCCTAATACTTTGAGAGAGAAACCAAGGTTTGTTGTTTCCTAGTCTCTCTCTGCAAGGTTTAACATCAAAAGACAAGCAGAAAATAGTCACTCCAGTCTCCTCCTCCTCTCCAAGCACAGTCCAGCCACAATCATAAACACAGAACAGCACCTAAAGATAGCAGACAAGAGCTGCCCTTAACGACTTCAGAACAAACCCTGCAAACACCAGCTCTGAAAACAAAGCCACTGCAGGGTGAGCTGCCCTGGAAAGCTTTTCAAAAGGAAGCTCTCTGGATCTCTCTTCCTCCAGAAACACATAAGTTGTTCCCTAGCCAGTTCACACACCACCCTCGAATGGCATCAATCCCACCCTGCACAAGGGTGCAGAGAACCCCAGAGTCCAAACACCCCGAAATGCTGAGCTCTGTCACTCCTGTGAAATGTGCTCAGCACCTCTGAAGCTCACAGCAGCCTGGCATTGAACAACTTCTCTAAAGAGCCATCTTCCTGGCTTCACTTATGCCTCAGGGATGCCAGGTTTTAACAAAGTCCTGGTTTCAGAAGCATTAGACCGGAACTCAGTAACAAACAGGAAGGATACTAGATACAGTTACATATCAAAGTGTTAGCTCAGCTTGTCCCAAAAGACATAAGCCACAGAACTAAAGGTTTAGCAGTTTTTCCACCCTGATGTATTTATTTACACTTTGGAGGTAGGGAGAGCCAGAAACTCAGCATAGCCACAGTCCAACACATGGCTTTGTACTGCAACACCGAACGCTGCGCTCGCTGGAGCCCAGCTCTTGTTCCGCACGTGAAGAGGAGCTGGAGGAACTGCAGACATAACACCTTGCACTCTGCAGAGCAAGAAGCAGGTATTACTCAGCAGTAATTCTCTCCGTTTAGCTACTCAAGACTGAGGACGCAGACCTAAGAAAAAACACCCAGAGATAAAGAATGGGCAAATTACATGTGTGTCAGCACTTCAGGGCACATGTCTCAGCCCAACAGCAGAAGATAATGGAGTGACACTGCCAAACCTACTGCTTGGCACACTTCTGGCTTTGCATTTTGCCTCAGTCTGTTCTTGCTCTCAAGCCGGTTGGCTGCTCAGGGCAGGGACTGCTTCCTATTCTGGATGAATAGGGTGCCCACTGTGCACATAATCCCTAGCACACTGGGTTTCCAGCGCTGCTGGAATGCAGCAAGCCTAGAAATCTGCAGGGAGCATCCCTTCCTGCCATCCCTACACCCAGTAGCTTCCCCAGCTCTGGGGGCAGCAGCCAGTTAGCATTTCTGCAAAGCTGTCCCACCTCGCAGACAGCTCACCCTCTGGGCAGCAGAGGCGAAGGAGACGCCGTGTGTGGCACACGCAGCCCTGGGGCAAACGGAAGGAGGACTCTTTGTCACAGCCACCACCACAGCGTGGCTTTACCAAGTGCCCCCCAAGGGCTCAAGCCTGCTTTCCAGGACACAGCACGCAGCCCTGCCAGAGCCTTTGGCTTCTCCAAGTCACACAGCAGCCAGGAACACAGAATCGAAATGACTCCACTTCTGTTAACTCTATCAGTGTCAGAGAGGAACCCTGGAAAAAAGCAAAAAACGCAGCTTAATTCCCCCTAAACGAGAAAACTGCTGCAGAAAACAGAGTTACTCTATTGACTGTGATACATCCTCTTCCCGAGCACTTCATAAAAGGCGCCGGGCTGAAAGCACAAATTAGAGGTCACTGTGCACATCAGAGGGAACGCGCCTCCATCCTCCCCTTGCCAGAATCAAAAGGAAAAGCCTCCAAGAGAAGCCAAGAATTTACATTCAAGTTTAACCCAAAGTCACCAGCCAGAGAGAACGAGCACCAGGACCCACACAAAGCTGCTTCTGTGACAGGACGCCGGCAAACCGGGAAAGGGACCAAGTGCTGTGACCATCGCACAGAGCCCCGAGAGCAGCCTTCCGTGACCACCCCCAACCTGAGCCTGCCCTGGGTCTGAACCAAGGGCTCTCCTCCCCACCTCAGCCCTGAGGCCACCGGTCCTATCCTCTCCTATCACATGCTGCCATGCCAAATAACCACCTCTCCAACTCTCACTCTGAAACCAGAAAGGGGGGGGAGATGTGTGCCCAGCACTCCTATTGCAAAACCTATTGCAGATGCAACTCCTCAGGGATTTGGAAACCTTACTTGTACTTCATAGCCCCCTTGTAACTGTTTGTTCTGAGGGCAAACAGCAGCCTAAGTAATTCCTGTCTTTCTTCCTCTCTTCGGAAAAGAGTGTAACTCCAGCTCACTTACAGGAGCAGTGAGGCCTACAGAAAATAAAGGAGCTTACACTCAGCTATGTCCCCGAGACAGGGGACAATAACCTCCATCCATGAACAGAGATGGTTTTGAAGGGACTGTGCCTCCAAAGGCTTGGGTGCAGACTCCATCTCTTCTTGCTTTGTGTTGCCCCAGGCTCATCCCTCTCCCGCTGCTCCTAATTCCCCACAGGGAAGCGAAAGGCACAGACCAGGCACCAAGCACCAGCTCACCTCCTCCAGTGCCTACTTGTTCTAACATGAGAAGACACAGGATTTCAGGCAGCTTGCTTGGGCTTTGCCAGCTTCTGAAGATAGAAAGAGGTGGAATAAGGACTTTAAAAAACATTTTAAAAGTCTAAATTCAAATGGATACTTACCTTTGGGGTAACTGCATTCAGTAACAATCGCTGGACCCACAGACCCTCCTCTACCCATATATCATGGTGTGCACCTGCTACCAGTTACGCCTGGGGAACGAGCAGGCTCTAGAGAAGTGGAACCAATTCAACCTCCTGCAGGTGCAGCAGGATGAGCTCCCATTAGCCAAAACAGATGGATGCTGTACCAACAACCCGAAACAACTGGCTCTTCCTGCTCTTGTCCATCACTCAGGAAATTGCTTCTCCCCAGCCTTCCAAAATATCTAGTACCTTTTGCAGGGCAGTGAAGTTTTAACCTGTGTAATGACATCAGCAGTGACCTCAGTATAAATGCACAGCGCACACAAAAAACAGAGCTTGCACTGCATATTTTGCCCCAATTTAGCACATATATGCCAGAGACTAGCAAGAGCGTCCTAACCTGGCAGCTACCCCAGCACCTTCCCTCCCATTGCTGCTACAAAGCCTGGTTTGTACAGGCTTGGCAGCACCAGTCGCCTCTTTTTTAACACCCATACTTGGAAGCTGTCTCAATAACCACACTTCTAAGGTTTCCAGAAGGAAACTCCCAAAACGCATGATGTCCTGTCCGTTCATTACCTTTGTTGCAAACTTCAAGCACGCCCATCCTTCCCAGCTTCACAAACGCTGGAAGAGCCTCAGCCAGCCTCGATGCCTACAACCCGGGCCAACGAAACCCCACCGTGTTTGTCGCACACCAACACCGGGGCCAGAAACCAGCCCCGGCC
>NW_008621296.1:0-578 GCF_000691845.1 Merops nubicus | reverse complement strand
CTGTGCCTTTAATTTGGATTTGGATGACAGCATGAGATCGAGATGAATCTGAGCTGACACCAGTAGCTCCTGTGCTACATTCTTTTCCCCCCTTCAAAATCACCTGCAAAATAAGTGGGACAAAATGTAAGCAAATTATAAATAAAAACAGCCTCTCAGAAATAGATCTTGTCCTCTTAAGATGAGGAAACGTTAATAGGAATGGTTCATTACAATCATAAATTTTGATGCAAGGCAGATGTTAAGTTAGACTGGATCCCTTCCAATGTTTTCTTTCTAAGCTGCATACATGGGCTTGCTCACAGGGACATTACAGAGCTTAAAGAGCATACTGCAGGTAAGAAGTTGTTGCATCACACGTTCACTTGGATTTGCAAAATATCCAAACTATAAAATTAGGACCATGAGTATGGCAGCAATGAAAGAATGTAAGACTGCAAACATAACCTACAAGGCTCATGAGATTGAATATTTCTTGTGGGTTTTTTTTGAAATTTCACTTTCTCATATAATAAATGGGTACCATTGTCCAGAAAGTTACACACAGAATGCAAAGTACTAAAACCTTTCTCAGTTTC
>NW_008621295.1:10074-23420 GCF_000691845.1 Merops nubicus | reverse complement strand
GGCGGGACCGCTGGTGTCTCATCAATGACGAGCCCCCAGAGAGCACAAACCAGGCGCTGTGCTTTCGGTCCAGGTGTGCCCAGAACAGGCGGATCCTTGAGGAAAAGCGCTCTCGGTCCCCCGGCATCAGGTAAAGATCCGATCCACCCATTGCTGTGTCTGCCGTGCGACTGTCTGCAGCCCACGGGAATTTTGGCGAGGACTGGCCACGCTCCTTCACCGCGGTTTGAGGCAAGGCAGCCAAGGAGACGGGCACTGTGGGCTAACACCTCCCGGGCGGCATCAGCACTGTCTGCGCCCATGAGCAGTATAAGAGACGCTTCTGGGCGTTCAAAGGGCTGCTTACATACCAAATCCTTCTAGTGTAGACACGTTTCCTGGCCCTGAGTATCAGTTCCTGTAGTACATCTTTTTCTATTGTAAAATGTTATCATATCCAAATACAATTTTTCATTCTTGAGTTGTGTGGCATGATAATGACCACGTCAATTATGCATGTTTGGCACCTGTTTCACAGGTATGTTCTTAAAGGCATATGATAGCTGAGATAAGCTTAAGCAATAGCTGTCAGGCTTTAGTCCTTTTCAGGACATCTTGTATCAATTCCAGTGACCAGAATGGAACACTCTGGTTCCACATCTGCCATGATTAGGGTAAAGAAACTGCTGTTACACACTCCTACCACGTGCCACTGGTGTGGTATGCTAAAGCTGTTTCACTTGAATACATGGAAATCAGAGTTGAGCAAGGAAGGCCAAAGTGAAATGAAAGCAACAGTGCTCATCTCAAGTTTGTTCACAGTTCTGAAACAGAAGAATAAGTTGGAAGTGTGACAGTCATGAGGATTTTGTTCCTTCTGAATGTGAGAAACATGAAAATATTAATAAGAACTATCAGTTTAAAGAATCTAGTTTAAAAATCTCTCTGAAGAGAAAAATGCAGAGAAGGAATCACATTAAAAGACTGTATTTCTCCATGCATTCTTCTGTTTAGAAAAATTGTCTGCCTTTTTGTTTTTCTTTTTAAAAGATCACTGCTGATTGAAAAATGACAGCTGGCTCTGTCTCAGTACCTCAGGTCATACCACTTCGAATTCCTCCTCCAGGGAAGGCTAAACATGAAATAGACACAAATACTCTCGTAGAAATAAAATCAGGTATGACTAAGAGCGTGGGCTCTATGAAACCTTTTCTAATTTGTTTATTTGAAACTTCTGTCCTTTATACTTTTGTTTGCATTTAACTATTATTTTTATGAGTGAGCATTTCATTAAGGAACTTACAAAATTAACCAACATTTTTTGGTACACCAAATATACTTACACTTAATTTTATGCATTCTAGCAATATTATTAACATACAAATTATTTCATGTATATTAGCAGTCTTAATTCCTTCCAAGATCAAACTCCTAAGCTGTTGCATTTTGCTTTGAGTGCAAAAACAGTGCTTGAAAGTATCATGTGCCAGGCTCAACCCAGAGGTTTTCCGTACAATTTTGGAAATGTCACCTTTCACGGTGGGAGAAAATAGCTTTTCAGTGATTAGAATGGACAAGCTGTTGCAATGTTTTCATACAAAAACATCACACAGCTATTTTATGAAGAGCAATATTGCTTAAAATGAAATTGTATTTATTCAGTAACTAATTTGTATGGGAGAAACAGTTTTGGTCCCAAAACATCATTTTTGGAACTCCTTTATTTTGTTTATATGAGAAAAATCAAGCACAGTAATGAGTGCTTTGATGCATAGAGCTTGTTTTTCACAGGTTGGATACGGATTGGCTAATTACTTTGTCTCTTTCAGATACACCTGAGGTCTCTATTTATTACACTTTAGATGGAAGTAAGCCAGAACTCATCAGGAAACCTGGCTACAGAGAGCAGAGCACTTTTAAGTATGAGGGCCCTATTGTATTACCAGTTGGAAAAATAGTGGTCAAGGCACTAGCAGTGACAAAGTAAGCATCCTGTTTTATTCTAATAATATTCTAGCAAAGGACAGATACCTAGTAATGGCTTGGACCCACGTTGTTTAAAGCACTCCATACCTCATGAATGGGAGATGCCCCTTTCCCCAGCCTGTTTTCAATCTAAGCAATCTTTGGGTTGCATGGACTTAATTTTCTAGTAACGCTCTTTATCCATTAAGTGTTTGTGCAGATAAACATCTCTCAGATGATTATCTCCTGGGTTGTGGACATAGGCCAATGATCCCTAGAGGTTGTGAATGAGAAACTAATAAAATATACTATACTTTAGTATGAGGAGCTCATCCTTTTGAGCGTGATCATCAGAAATGTCAGGGGAACTAGTGAATTTGCTAAATGAATGGTTTGGACATTACAGCAATTTCAGTGCTACTGCTGTAATTTAATACATAGCAGAGAATGACAGTTGTTTTGTCAGATAGATTGTGTTCTGCCTGCTGTTTGACTAGGAAAATGAATATGATATTATGAATAGAAGAAAAGTTTTGCTGTTCTCTGTTTTCTGTAACCCTGGCAAACACTAGTTACCCCAGAAAGCAGACCTGGGACTATCAAGACTTTTACATGGAAAACATACTGAGTGGTTAAAGTATCCATATATTTTATTACTAACTTTTTGTTGTGCACATTTTAAACTTAATAAGAACAAAACCAAACCAAAAAGCCAAACCCAAGTAGTAGTTCCTGAGAGTATTGCCCACGATTATACTTATCAACTGCAATAATGATTTGCAAGCTTGAAAGAGATGTTCCAGCAAACAAGCCATGTTCATCAGTGATGTACTACCTGCTGCATATGGGCTTGTGGAATGTATTTAGCTTTGTGAACACTGATTTTCAGGGACTGCAGGGAGAGTACGGTCGTAACAAAGGTGTTTCTGGTAGAGTACAAGCAACCAGACATCCTTTTCTCTGTTGAAGACAATGACAAGAATTTCCTAAAAGATGTCACCACGCAGGTAAGTTTTAGCAATTGTAACCCCTTGTGTGAACATAAAGTGTTGTATGTATGGTATTACTTACAGATTAAACTTTGACTGCCTTTACTTTCAATATATGTTATTTTCTCTACCCATCTTTTCAGCTTTGGTCCTTTCTGTAATATTAAAATGTCCAGGGGACAGATTATTTTTTTCTTTTTTCATCAGTGTTTTATGACCAATTCAGGTCAAATATTTTAAAAATACATTTATAATTTAAGCTTTTCAAATGCTGGCATTGAAAGGAAATACCTCAACCATGTACTTTTAAAACCACAACAAATGACTACGAAGACGGGATTAGAGCAAAGCCAAGAATTTCATTTGGAACTCCAACGGAATTACTTTTTAGGAGAGGGAAGGTGCAATGTTTACTACAGAACAAAAGAAGAATGGAGTGAACATGGAAATCAAGCCTGCCTGGACTGAAGCACCCCAAGATTTTCAAGGTATTTTTTTCATAAACTGAAATAGACTTCTGTCTTAGCTGAAAACAGTGTGAAGTTTTCTTCTTACATTGCTGGTAAAACATGAGTAATTTTAAAACCATCTCAGAAGACTGAATATCCTTAGGGAATTCCAATTTCAATTGCAAATAGAGAACAAAAATTACCTTCCATATATTCATTACTTCTTGAAAACCTATTAAAATGTCACTCATTTCTCAGCAACACAAGGCCAAATCTGTATTTCCCTTTGTGCCAGAAAATGCTGTTAAATTGATGGGATTGCAAATCTTTTATGGAGTCCTTCACTGATATTTGCTTGCAGAAAGATTTCAAAATAAATACTCAAAGCATAAATTAAAGCTTGACCCAGATTTTCTCTGCAGATAAAGCCTGTTATTCCATGGTAACAGCAACAGAACTGTTTAAGAGCATTGTATGAATGTTTACTTATTAACTTACTCTTAGGAGCTGGGGTTTTTTTTTTGAGTATGCAGGAAGGAAGAAAACCATAAATAGAGAAAAATACAAAAGTAAGCTCTTTCAGAAAGGAATGAGGTTTCTTCTAGTTTAATTTCCTGTAATTCCATGTGATTTATTTGAACCCAAAATCTGGATATCAAATACATTTTTAAACATGTGTAGCTATTGGAATTTAAAGTGAGAGTATGTAATGTTTATGTTAAGATATAAACTGCATGGAGAGAATGAAAGTGGAATAACAGGATTGTAATTTTAGACTTGGAAACAGAAAGAAAGACTGGTCACAGGCCCTTGCAAGGACCACAGCTCCTTGCCAGTCCTTTGGAAACAAGAGCATACAGAGAGAAATCCATCTCAGTACTACCAATAGAGTCATTACAGGTAAGCAGAGGGGTGTTCAGGAAAACTGGAAAAGGCTGTCATCAGAACTGAGCTCTAAAAAAAAAAATAAAGATGTAAAGCTCTGTGCTAAATCTCATATGATCTCTCAGAAATTAATGCTTTTGGCTTTATTATACAGTACTAATTTAAATTTACTGGTAAAGACACACTAGAATAGGAATGCCCAAAGCAGTACAGAGTTTATATCAGCAAATTAAAAATGTCTGTTTTCCTACTAATTCATTTCTAACATAATACAGCATCTGCAATTAGCAATTACTTATTGCTATAAGTTGGCAAGTTGATATTTAAAACTTAATAGACACTGATTTCTTTTTATTCAAAGAAGCTGTGGGTCCTTAATGCAGCTACTGGGAGAATAAAGTGTAGCAGATATTCCTTAAAGCAATGTATTTCAGTGCAGTTTGCCCTAAATAACATCTTTAGCTGATTTTGCTACTCTTATATTTTGAAAATATTCACTGACTAAAGCTAAAGGATTATCTTTATTTCAGTTTGCTAGTTCCTCTGCAGTGACCAGCCGGAAAAGCTTAGCAAGCACACGCCTATCAAGGATCCAGAGGGAAACAGATTTCCTCAAGTAAGTGACTTCTCCTCTTAACATAATTGTCCTTGGAAAGTAACTGAGCAATTGCCTTTTGCAGCCAAGTTGATAATACTTATGGAGTCTACAAAATGTGGAAAGCAAAGACATACACTGGCTCATAACTGGAAATTATGATCTAAGTAAGGCTTTGAAAATTCTCTCTTACATATAGTCTTATTTACATTTCACCATACACACTTATTGACTATCTTACCGTCCTTAAAAAAAAAAAAATCCTAATGCCTTTAGGATGAGAAGAAAAGCTGCCTTTTCAAATTAGAATACAGCCCTCACTGCTGTAGGTGAAAACTGCTCCCTGGAGCAGCCTCACAAAACATTAATGCTTATCAGTATTGAAAGGGTTGTGTGACCTACATTAGTGGTTCCCCATGTTGCAGCAGTGAGTCCTCATACAGCTTGTGTGTCAGCAGGCTTGTTTACCTCACGTGGTGAGCAAGAAACTACAAAAAACTACAGCCAGAAAGCTTTCTACTTTGCAAACCTTGTTGAGAGTTCAGAACCTCCTATCATGGGTGCTGGAGCATATTTTGGTGAACTACCACAGCCTGGAAACCAAAACTGAGAAATCAGTGGCCTCGCGTGTTGTCACAACAAGTTCCAGATTATTCATTATCAAGCAGCAGTACAATACCTACAGAAGCTGAGGCAGTTTGCTCTTCTTTTCAGATGTGCAGGCTGTTGTGCACCTCGTCTGTCTGACCCCCTGGCGAACTTCTGTCAGGAATGTGGATCTCCTGTCCCACCCGTGCCCGTGCGTCGCTTCCCGTCCCCTGAAGGAGCACAGGTCAGCAAAACATCATAGTGATCAACACATCATCCTTGGAGAAAACAGCTTCCTCAGCAAACTACACATTCAATGCTGGCAAAAACAGTATTTAGTCACATTTGCATTTGGGAGGTTCGATTCCAATTGTTTTATTTTATTCAATACTTTTAGCAGTGGACCTGATGTAATACTTAAATGATAGGCAGAATTAACCATAGATAAAGAGCTAAATATTTTAATAAGGATAACAATGAAAAAGTAAATTGTGTTTTATTTGCCTGCATCAGGAAGCTTCACCAGATTCAGATTTCTCTGCATCTGATGCATCTTATTTCAGTCCTAACTAGTGCAGTTAGTTAGTAATTAGTGCTTATGTCATAGCTGTAGAAGTTCCATCTAATGTGCTTGAAAGCTTAAACAGTGGCATGTGTGGACCTGTGTAAGAGCACTGAGATTTTACAGTGATGCTTTTAACTGTCTTTTCTAAACTCTTCCCAAGAGATAATAACCTGATCCGACCAGATAATGGTGTATTTTCTTTTCCTGTATCATCAGAAAGATGTCTCATCTGGGGCAATGCTGTAGTTTCAAGCAATGACTGAGAATATTCACCATCTCTTTAGTTTAGGTTAGCAATTGGGAGGAGACCAGGGAGCCTACAAGAAAGCTGGGGAGGGACTTTTTACAAGGCCTTGTAGTGACAGGACAAGGGATAACAGTTTTAAACTGGAAGAGGGTACATTTACATCAGATATAAGGAAGAAGTTCTTGATTGTGAGGGTGGTGAGACACTGGAACAGGTTGCCCAGGCAAGCTGTGGGTGCTCCATCACTGGAGGTGTTTCAGACCAGGTTGGATGGGACTTGGAGCAGCCTGGTCTAGTGGGAGGTGTCCCTGCCCATGGCAGAGGAGTTGGAACTAGATGGTCTTTAAGGTTCCTTCCAACCCAAACCAGCCTGTAATTCTATGATTTTATAGTACCATTTTAATTTTACTGAACATTAACTTAGTACCTCTTTGGCATATTTTTAGCAGTCACCAAATCATTCTCTTTCCAGTTATCTTCACATTTTCTCAATAGCCTTTGATCTTTAAGGATTAGTATCAGCATCTGTTGCTGTCACTTGCCAAGTTTCCAGTTACTTTGATGCTGATGTGTACTCTAATCAGGA
Source organism: Merops nubicus (assembly GCF_000691845.1). Taxonomy (NCBI): domain Eukaryota; kingdom Metazoa; phylum Chordata; class Aves; order Coraciiformes; family Meropidae; genus Merops; species Merops nubicus. Next base: position 16,572 of record NW_008621295.1, on the reverse strand, counting down.
AAATACCAAAAAATCTCCTTATAAGCTTAATGATCTCATTATAGTCGTTAGCATGCCATGATGTTTTTCTTCAAAATGTGAATGCTGTTTCTTCAGATGGCACCATGTGTTGAATGCAGACATCTTGTGCCAAAGAATACACCCACTTGCATTGTATGTGAGTCACCAACAGCTCCACAGCTGCAGCCCCAAACCCACAGCTGCATAAAGGTAATTGAGAATAAATATAAGAAAACAGCAATTTACCTCCTAGTATGCATTCTAACAGATATTTCACTCCTAATATGTTGATCCAACTTGAGTTTATATACGTTACAAAAGCTTCAAGAGTTAGTAGGATTAAAACCACCTTGAATAGAAATAACTGTTAAAAGTACACCACATAAGCTCAGGAAGGGATGCTGAAGAAGGCAGGATGTCACAGTGCAAATGACAGGAATGCATGCACTTGTGTTCAGTAGAAATATTCTATGATTTATGGCCTTAGTATTACTAAGGATTGAAGTTTATTAAATATGTCTTTATTACTCTGCTTACCTCATTTGATTGAGTGCTTGGCACAGATGGGCTAGCAGGACAGGGGCAGTGGGCATATGCCCACGATATTAGAGCACAGCCTTAGTGATCCCAAAGTGCTGGTGGTCTTAACTGGACAAAATTTGCCTTACAAAATATTCCCTACCCAGGGGTATGAGGACTCAGGCAGGGCCCCTCCTCGACCCCCCTGGTCAGGGAAAAGGGTGTGAGGAAAGAATTGGTAAGCCCTCTTAATGTTGTTGTTCACACTTTTCAAATACTATATGAAATATATTCTTTCTCTGTTTAAAAGGGTAAAATAATTTGTCAGGCGTGTGGCACAGGAAATCCTCTTCACCATAAACACTGTGTGACTTGTGAAAACAAACTGCCTGAAATGCACATGGTGAGGCTTCTTGCAGCAATCACACGAGTTAATCAAATCAAACCACAACATAACATTCTTCTTGGGAAACCTGAAGTCATACCCCTGTGTGTCTATGTTACAAAAGCAGAGAGTCCCTCCCCCATGCCATATTCTAGCTCAGTACCCCTACAGATGCTCCATCACACATGTCCAGCTAAACACAGGTGTACTGTCTACCTTCAAGTTTCTCCTGTGGAGGTCAGAATTGCAAATGCTGTTGTTGAAGCTCAGGAGGCTCCTGGAAGATGAGTAGTCTTAGCTCCAAGGGAGTCTTGTTTGTGTTCAGATTATTTGCAGTTGCAATAGAAAGCTTGCATATATACATCAGGAGCATTATTCTCATTGGTTTCAATCATTTTGTGAAAATAAAACATTCTTTTACTTTATTTTCCTTATCTCCATTTGCTGCTTCCCCTACTATACTTGTATTTGGCTGTGACTCTGCACAGAGGTGAGAAAAGCAACAGTAAATATCCCCCTAAAATTGCTGTCCCCCATTTGATTCCGTAGAAGAATTTTACTTTCCCTTCTGAAAAGTCTTGCATAAAAACATGATGGGACATTTGCCCTGAGGCAAAACCAAACTAAACATTTAGGACCTATTTGTCCTAACTAGGATCTATACTCAACCTTTAGAAGTTTCAGCTGAAAAAATCTGTTTTCTTTTGCATATCCATGTAAGTTAGCTGTAGTGGGAAAGCTAGGTAATATATAACTTATATGAGGTGAAAGAGTGCAAACAAAAGATTTATGTGGTAAATACCAAACTGAGAGAAAACTCATAGTCTGAACACATTCTCCCTGCCATTACTACTACAAAAGTACAAAGAAAACTAGCTGTTGTTTTGAATTTGAAAATATAACTTTATCAGCAGAGAAACCTCCCTCTTAACTTTGAGTGTACTTATACGTGGACCACAATAATAAATACTCACTGTAAAAGGACACCATTGATAAAGTTGTTGGATTTTTTTTTTCTCACTAGTTCTGCTAAAAATACCTTAAAAGCAATTAATGCCACATTTTACTTTGGTTTTGTAGTGGAAAAAAAAAATTCAGGTTAGATCCAAGTCAGTCTATTCCTTATTCTAAGATAAAATAATTATTTTAGGTTAAATATTAATTTATGTTATCAGTGTAGCTTGCTTTCCTCTTTCCCCATATTTTGCTTGAGAAATTTTCTTCATAAGAAGTATTTTCTCCCTAATGCTTGTTTTATTTCCTTAGCCCACCTTTGGAGGAGACACCCCCCTGCCTTACCACAGCCAGGAAGAGAAGACAGTTTCATGCTCAAAATGCAACCGTGTTAAGCCATGTGATGCCCATTCCTGTGACTGGTGTGGAGCCAAGGCACGTGCTCTCACTGTTTGTGTTGGCAAATCTGGTTTTGCTCCTCTGTGACCTGCAGCAATTTCAAACTTCTCTTTGCAAAACTCTTTGTCAGTTAGTACACAGCTTATTATCAAAATACTTGCTTAGAGTATGTGGGATTATGTAAAGAAAACTGAAAGGCTTAGATGACATCCTGACCCCACATCAGTCAGTGACTTAAGGGTTTGGAGAGGTAAACAAAGTACCATGGGCCAGTGAGCATCAGCTGAGATAGAATAGCTGTGTACTCTGCCAAAGAAACTTACCCATCAAATATTATAGAGTAACCTAATGCAAGCTTTCCCATCCCAAGTTAGCCCATCTCCAGGCTATGATCACCTAGACAGGCAATTACCAGAGATAAGATGATGCATGCAATTGTTTTTAGCTGAAACCTCATTAACTTTAGTAAAGGCAAGGACTTAACTACTGCTGAGTAGACCTTTTGCATGGTACAATCAATGTGAACAATTTCTCCTGGCATGTATTTTTATAGGCATAGTGTTTCAGTCTAATCACACTCAAGGAGAATTATTTTTTTTAATGTGAGTTAAGTCCACAGAAAATTTGAAACACTCACCTATACCCATACATAGCCACTGGTCCCATACTATACCAAGCGACTTTGAGTGGTGGTGTTAGAATTGAACTGGAAATAACTGCCACCAATATTCAGCATGAGAGCACCAGATTAGTAATTACAGGGCTTTGCCAAAGAAAATAAGTATGTTGGAAAGCTTATGTTAAAAATTAACATACCATAATGCTAGATCTGTCTGACAAATTGTTTCCTTCCATAGCATAGTGCTCAGGTATCTAAAGATGAGTGTCTTGTATCTGCCAGTATGTTAGCAATCTGGCATGCTGGTTAGCACTTCTAATCTAATAGCTTTAGGTAGAGCTTCTTTACTTCCTTTCATTCGTGGCACTGCTGTCATTATTCCTAATCCATGCATCACATGTTTCTGTAGTGACAAGTGTTCCATTGAACTTTCCAGCCTGGGCCTCCTCCCTCCTGCTTCACTTGTTTGGAGTGTGGCACACAGAACCATCTCTACGCTCGCTTCTGCGGGGCCTGTGGCGTTTGCATAGAGCCCACATCAAGGGTGGCTTCCCACAACAGCATCCTGATGGATACTGGGGACTTGCTGGGGCTTTCTGAGGTAAGACAGAGTATTACAAAGCCGGGTTTGAACACTGCTAAAAGGCTAGTCCACCGTGGCCATAGACTGGCACAACTCCACTCGTTTCCTGTCTGAGGCAGCGTTGTGGTCTGTGAGCATGCTGGGGGCAAAACTGAGGATGTTTGTTCTAAGAACTGCTTTATGCCAAAAAGTAGCTGTAGCAAAAGGCCTTAAGCCAGTCTTATTCTACATGGCAAAGTAAGAAACAATCAGCTTTTCATGTCTTAGCTCTTTAAGCACTTTTACCTTATTACTTGTTAATTAGTGCCCTACTGATACAAGGTATTCTTTCATGCATATGCAGTTTTTAAAGCTCTGCTTTAAAAAATAATTACCAAGTACCAATACTTACAGTACTGACCAAGGCCAGATTTTGTCCTACAAAAGCATACATGTCATTCTGCTGGCAACCACGAAAGAGTTTTGCTTTTCCTTGAGTAGCTGGGATAAGTTGCATCGTTGTTACAGACCAGTAATTAACAATCAATAATTGTTAATGATTCTTCCTTCCAGCTTTTCCGTTCCTTTACAATTTTGTGTACTGTTCTAGCTAATTTCTGCTTATAAACCATTTAATTATATCTATATTACTTACACTTTTCCTTCCCCTCCAACCCACACAGGCTAAACAATTGCAAGCTCAAGTTGCCTGTCAGCCTCTTCCTATTCCCTTGCCCAAAACTAAGGCAGAACTAAAAGAAAGAGAAGACAAAGGAACCCAAACCATTGGACTTTTTTACCCATGTAGCAAACTGTTGGAAAGGAAGGAGCTTGAGCTGATTTCACAAAAAGAAAAGCTGGAGAAGATGAGTGGTCACAGGCCTCCTCTGACAGCTATTAGTCCTGGAAAAGGTTAGGATTTTTGATTTTACGTTTTCTAAACAGCAGTACAAAAATTTTGGTTACTAAGCCCTGTGCAGCCTTACTGATTTGCTAGTAGTTTGATTTCCTCAGATCCAACAAGATCAGGTCAGGTGCCCTGTATTTGAATTGGAAACCACCACACAAACACCCCAAATCCCAGCACCTTCCCCACCCCCTACAACATGAAGCTTAGTTAGAGCTGTGATATTGCCTCTGTGAGCACTGTTAAACAAAACTGAGACACAGGGGATCACAGCTCTTGAAAAATCTGATGGGGCTTGTTATGGGAAGAACTTTTTTGGGCTGCTGTTGGGGAATAAATTGCAGACATTTCAGAAGCAAAGGAAACTAAACTAGAGAAAGGGATTCTTAACACGATTACAAAAAAAAATAGGGTTGGTAGAAACCTTGAGAGCTTTTCTAGGCCCCAAAAAGGTATCAGTGCAGCCAAGGCACCAGCCCCCTGAAGGTATCAGTACACCTGTATCGCTCATTGCAGACTCTCCATGCACAGACTACTGCATCAGGACTGCAGACAAATTTGTTTCACAGTCCCTGGTTTGCTCAGTTCTTTGTGGAGTAATTTGACTATTTGCTGTCATCAAAAAGCAGTTTTTTGAGGTTTTTAGTTTTACTATCCTAGGAACACATCAACCTCAGCTCTCTGGATCCCAAATCCTTGAAGACAGTCCATGAGTATTAATTAGGGACCTAATAAATGGCCTAGTTTGTAAAACTTTAATCTCACAGGGTAGTCCAGCTATGCAGTCCATAGAATAAGTTAGTTTTAAATCACTACAGCATCAAACCATGGTTTGGAGGAATTACTTTTTTTGATACACTTTCCCATCCCTAGATTTTTTTCTACAAACAGAGGGTCAGCCTTCAAGCTGTTATCAGAATTATTTATCTGTTGGGTAGAAAAAGTTGCTAATGGATGTCAGAAATCCCTGTTGTGACTCTGTGTCTAAATATCCAGATGATGCACTCTTATTTTTAAAATTATCACTAGTGAAACCTGTTTTTCCTACTTCCTTGCTCTGAAATGTGGTGTGTTCTCTTAGACCTCACTGTAGGAAATAAAACACAATTGAGCATGGCAGGGAGCTTAATTTAGTCAGGGAAAATAAAAGAGTAGGATGTGATAGTGCTGAGAGAAAAGGAAAAAAAAGACAAGGTTTCGTGTTTTTAAAAATATTTCTTGACCATATCAGCCATTAACTAACCTTCTTTTATTTTGTGAAGATCAAAAAAAAGTAAGGATACGGGGAATTAACAGTAGTACCAAATCACTAGTCCTCTGATGCATACTGTTATTTTTTTTTTTGGTGTACTTTGTCTGTTTTGAACAGGAGCAAAGTCATTTACCAGGTAAACTTTACAAAGTCTCCCCTTTTCTGCAGTAACAAAAGATAAACCAGTGTGATACAAGTGTAATCAACCATTGACAGCATCAATGTATTCCAATAGTGCTGCCAAAAAATCCTTTTATATATAATAAAACATCAAACATGGAAAAATATGTTCCTGGCCATCTGGATTTTTAAAAATAAAATTTGGGGAACTAGGTTAGTTATGAACCAGTTTGTTGCAAATGATACTGACTTTTCTGGAGGGATGACTCACCAAATAGTAGTCTAGCTTAGATTTATTACTATTTTCAACTTGTATTAGTTTTTGCATGCGAGACTGTGGCAAGGAACAATTTATGTAATTGCCCTTGTAAAAGTCTGAGCAGCACTTTTCTTCTGAATTGGTTTCTGTTCACTGTTTAGAGCTTCACTTAACATGAAGGGAAGGATAAAGTCAGAGCAACTTCATTGTGCAAGTTAAATGAGATTACCAAGCCTACACAATTTATTTACAACAAAGCAAATCGTACTCTGTACTTTCCTTAAGTATGCTCAAAAATAAGATTAGCCAGATCCTGACAACCATCACTTCAGAATCAGAACAAGTCCTTTTGTTTCCTTCTCTGATGAAAACTCAGTGTTGCTTCAGAAATACTTGGACAGGAGTTGCAAAAACTCTAAATGTCTTAAGATGAGTTATATTCAGCCCTTCATGTTTCATGCCCTGTACCAGCATAAAGGAATGCTGACTCTCTCCCAGATATCCTGACAGCAAAAGAGCAGG
>NW_008621295.1:8472-10043 GCF_000691845.1 Merops nubicus | reverse complement strand
CAGGAATGCTTATGGCTTTAATATGGTCTCCCGTATGTAATTGAAAGGCATTTATTTGGGGAAGAATTTACACAGATCAGAATGCTGTATAGATAGAGTTATTCCTGCAGTTCTCAAATTTGGCTTATTGTTACCTGCCTGTGACCTCAAATCAACTATCAGATCAGTAATTTACAATTGCTTAGTTGTGATAGTGTACTTATTTATGATCTGGAATAGTGTGAGATTCTCTTCACACGAGGCTGCCTTTGATTCCCAAGGACAATTCCAAGACATTTTTTTTTTTTTGTGAATACAGATGCTCTAGGAATTATTATAACCAATGGACAATTTCACCTTTTTTTAGGGTATAACTTGCTTCTCATTTTCTTGATCAGATGAATTTTCTAAAGAAAGAATGAATGTATTTTTTATATCTCAGCGAAAATATGCTATCTTTTAAATTATCCATCACAGGAGTAGAAGAATTGTTAATTATAATTTTAGGGATTTTTCTCCTGCTTAACTGTATCTTATCAGGTTACTGGAGAAAACAGCTGGATCATGTCTGTGCTCACCTTAGAAGCTATGCTCAGAACAACCTTGAATTCAGAGCACTGATTGGAGAACCTCAAATGGGAAAGGTAAGAAGGAGCTTCCAAGTAATATCTTCCTATGGAGTGTCATGAAAAGATTATTGCGGCTGCTAGATAAACACTGGGAAAATAATTGTCTCCCTTTTCTTTAGATCTTGACCTGTTTGTGTAATTTGCCTTGGTTTGTTGTTCAATTTTCTGCTGTCTTTTAATGAAGACATTTTTCTGTTTTCTTTCCTGTGCCAGTTTTTATTCTGTCTCACCTCATAGCTGTAAGAGAAGTGATAAAAGCGAGAAAGCCCTTGCTCAGCTGCTTCTCTGGTATCCCACAGGAGGCAGGCAAGAAAAAGAAGAGACCACTGACACCTATGCAGTTGGTCAGCTAAATAAACCCTGCTAGGAATGGGATTTAGTTATGCTTGTCTCTGCTCCAGGCTGGATTACACCAGCAGACAGCAACAATTCTCTCTGGCTATATAGTCTACTTCTAGTGTAAACTATACCAGTACTAGAGGAACAGGCCATTGCTTTTCTTACTGGAGATGTAGTCTTCAGAATGTCTGCAAACCACATTAAAATGATTAAAAGGGTGACAGCAAGAAAGTGGAAACTAGAAATACTCCCTAAAGAGTCCTAGAAGACAGTGGTAGTATGACTGAGAGATCATGTGGATCCTCCCTCCCGAGGGAGGATCAACCCTGCCTAAACTGTTCCTGACAGATGTTTGTCTTTAAGCTTTTCAAACTCACCAACAATGGAGATTTCACAATTGCCCCAGGCAGTCCATTTCTGCACTCAATTATCCTTGCTGTTCAGCTGCAGTACTGTATCTCTTTCTCTGACAGCCCTGCTGGGTTAAGGAGTTGCATCTCCTCAGGCAGCTTCCTAGGTGCTGGCAGCATTACTGCTAGCAGCAAAAGTGGCATTAGTGCTAAGTGCTAGTACAAAGGCAGGTTGGCAGTGAGCAGCTGGAAGTGGGATGCAGGCAGAAGCAGG
>NW_008621295.1:0-8441 GCF_000691845.1 Merops nubicus | reverse complement strand
TCCTGCTGGGAGGCTATCCCAGTGCTCGACCCAGGTCTCCCTTGTTACAGTTCAAGCTCACTATTACTTAGTCTATCCTGACACCAGCAGGGGAAAAAAACAAACAATTTTTAGTTTAACAACTACAGAAAAGTTTGTGAATAGTGCAGATCAGAAAGCTAATTGTTATTTAGCAGATTACACTTTTGGGAAGCATGACACTCCATCAGATACTTGGCATCTGAATTCTAGACTCATTGAGACCTATTGGGTCCACCAGTATGTTCAGAAGCTGTGGTACAATTATAAATATAAGAGACATCTGCTTGGTAGAGTTGAGGTCCACTGCAGCCTGCTTCCTTTGCTAGAGGATACAGAATTATATGCCTGAAAATTGAACTGCCTAGAGAAGGCTGTTCCTGCTGTTTCTTGGCTTTCTGTCATCCCATTCTCTTGAAACCACTGCCCCCAAAAGTAACAGAAGTGTTTCAAAGTAGTTGCCAACTATGTGGGATTAAGGCTGCTTTTTCAGTTCTTCTGTGGATTAGAAATATAGTAAACCTGTCTCAAAATTCTCAATGTGCTACAATATAACCTTGTCAGTTTAATTCCACTTCTTTCTAATCCTCTGTGCCCTCATTTTTTTACAACCTCAGTAGCCTGCTTGCCAGCAGTACTGCCTTAATGAATTGATAAAGTTGCTCACATTTCATTACAGACTATGCTTCTACAGACTGGTGCAGCTAAAGCAGCAACCAGTCCTCCCAGAGTAGGGAGTCCCAAGAACACCACAGCCTTTCATACAGCTGCAAAACCTGGGTAGAAAATGACTGAACTTTCATGAAACATATCATTATTGCTCCTTCTTCATTCATTTGGCATTTCAGTCATTTCTGCTACTTCCAGTCACTCAGATTATCACCTCTCCCTTGCTCAGTCAGATGGGAAGTGTTGGTACAATATCACAGGTAGACACAGGCCGCATGTGTGATTTTGTGTATTGGCTCCATGATAAATATCAGCAGCAAGATTTATTCCTAAACCTGTTTCTGTGTACTTTTTGTAAGAGATACTAATGGCTGCTCTTTTGCTCTAGATTAATTCCGCCACCATCCGTGAAGATGACTATGAAGTCATTATTACACTGAATTATGCTCTTGCTATTAACAAGGTCAGTTCAGAGGCTGAGGCCTGTTGTTAGGCAGCTGGTCTAAAGCTATCACTAGCCCAGTCAGTATAACACTGATATATTTTAAATTCCGTTCTGAACAAGAAATTCTTTTGTTCAGAGTGTTAGCTCATCACTCCAGAGCAAGGAATCTTTTCCTGTTGGAGCTGCCTGAACAGGTATCTTTATCTGATTAAGCCAGACTTCATGGCTATGTTGCTATCATCTTACATTTCATTAGTTTGATATTAACATTCATCTTTCAGTTGCTGTTGTTTGATGATTCTACAATCCCACAGCTCTTGATCTTAGATCCTCCTTTTCTTCATTCTGCAAATTGTGCTCTTAAGAAACAAACCTAGTAGTTTAATAGTTTGGAGAAAGCTGTTGCCAGAGCTCCTGTTAACCATATCCAAACACTTGAAATCCCTACCTCCAGAATTACCATGTTCCAAAAATCACCCAATGTATTCATTTCCACCTTTTCAAAGATTAAAATCTACCATTTCAAAGATCCAAAATTCACTGTGTAGAATCTTAACACTTCTTTTGTTTACCATCTAAACAAGCTTTTGTTTAATCTTAACAGGCCATGTGATGCCTGAAAAGGTGAGGCATCATTTCACAAGTGAGGCACTAATCAGGTCTCTCAAGGGGGAGAAACTTTCATTTGAATGAGTCTTCATTTCATTAAGTGAGGTTGTATCACTTTCTTCCTCTAAATCAAAACAAATACCTCACACAAGGTTTAGAAAAAAATGCTACATTATTTTGACTCAAAACAGAGTTCAATGACATATAATTTCGTGTTGTGCTAATCTGAGACTGATTTTAAAAGCCTATACATTTTTTTTCACATGCAACACCACTGTTTTGTGCTGCTAACAGCATTACATAACAACCTTGTTAACTGCCTGCATTTGATGATTCTACAGGATACTCATACTAATAAAGCAGTGAAGTTCAGCAGTCATGACCTGAACACCCTAAGAGAAGTCAGAGAAGGACAGAATGGCAGTCAGACTAATTTAGGTGAGATTCCTCCCCCTCCTTCCCTCCATGTTAACAATAGACCATAAATACAGTAGTGAAGAATACAGAACTAGCGCATGGAAGGTTAGACACTGAGATAGGAAATCTAACATATTGGCACATTCTGCACCTGCCTGTGTTGACCTTTAAGTCTCAAAACATGGCTGAGGTGAGATTTAAGCAATGTACTGACTGCCAAAAACTCAAGGGAATGCTTCATCCCTCAATGAAAAGGCCAGTACACTGCAGCCACAGCTCACAGCAGTGTTTTTATTATCGTGATAAAACTTCAGAAGCTTTGCATGTTCTTTTACAGTAGGAGCCATAAATGTCAATATTATCTCTGATTTTGAGCTATGCCAGAGACTTGTTTTTGTACATTGGGCAAAGGTAAGAAACCATGAAATGCATTAATACCAGACTTAGTTTACAGACATGTTTAGTTAAGCCTCTCCCATCGGCGTCAGTAACAGCTCAGCATTTTAGGCATTTCATGTTGGCCTTATGTTTCCATTAAACCAACTAGTTGTAGAGTCAACAGCAGAATCCAGAAATTGCCATAGTGTCATTTAACATACCTCAATTCATGGATAAGGTTCTTCCACTTTGTGCTTCCAGCCTGAGACTTGGCAAGAGGCAGCCACAGCACTCGGAGCTAGTTTTTTTGGAGTGTAAATAATGTGACTGGGATTTCAGGCACTCTGGTAGCACCAGCTCAGAGGGTCCCCACATGCTGCATAGCATCAACCCTCCTGCATGTTGGTAGATTACTTCTCTTAAAAATAATGGACATACATAGCTACTCAAGGTCCTCTCGTGTTGTTCCCAAGTACCTGGGAGTCAAATAGCATTAAAAAATTGTAAAATTTTTGGTCATAACAGTTCATGAACCTGAGTCAAGCTTGCTGCATAGCAGGCAGCTAATTAAAAAACAAACAAAAAAAAAACCAAAACAAAACAAACAAAACAAACAAACAAACAAACAAAAAAAACCCAAAAAACTTAAATCCCCAAATTCCACAGTTCATTGAATCTTCATTTCAAAATAGTAAGACTGCCTAAGTGTAAACTTTCTGTTAAAACCAGTCTGACCTGCAACAAATATTTCATCGTTTTCGCTTGTACAAAAATTGATAAATATTGCTTTGATTTCAACACAAAATATTTTTGTGGATAAATTATTTCCAGATCTCTCACCCAAGTTCTTAAGATACTCACTTTGCTTGGAATTAACCCTTGTTTCCATTTCTGACAGGCAAAGATGGTCCTAATCTTCTCCATTCAAGAGGCAAAATAAAGAGAACAAAGTCAAGAAGGCTCACAGAAAAAGAAGATAAGCTCCCTGTATGTATCTTCTGCCAGGGCAGGAAAAACTATAGCAACACTAGTGTGAAAGAGGGCATACAAAGGCATAGAAAGCTTTTAACACTGACTGGGGACAAGGGAAGGAGACAAAAGTCCAACTTCATACAAACCATGAACATTGGTAACTGACAGAACTGGAAATAACTAAACTTTGTTCCTACTGAGAGCATAATGAGATTGTTGATCTCATTTTTTGGGCTATTCTGTTTACTGACCCAGCATTAGGCCTAAAGCCTGTTGCAGACAGGTTTTTCTCAGAAGCAACGTCAGATGGAGGCATTATCTCCTCCCCTTGGCCTCACTGCTTAGCTTGACTTGACTCTACAGGACATACCCTTGGCTGTGATAGAACTACTGTTCACACAGACTGGGAATTAGACAGAAGATGATCTATGCAACAACCTTTTACATCAACTCAGTTTTCCCATCAAGCTGAGATGTCATCTCAGCTGAGGGCTAGTTTAATGCAAGAAGACTTCCCTTCCAATAAAGACCAAATATCCTGAAAGCAATGTCTACTAAATGCTTTGTCAGGAATGGCATGAAAAGTTTCCAAAGGGAAACATACATTAATCTAAGCTTGGATCACTTGGCCAACTCAACAGGTGAAAGAATAGAGAGATTTGTGATACGAGTCGAGAGATAGAAGTGCCTGGTCAAGCAGCTGGCTTTCAAAAAGTGAGAGGAAGGAGGTGGAAAGGTGGAAAGAAAGAAAAGGTTTCAAGTTTTGTTCTTAGTTCAGATTTGATAAACTAGCTTTTACTAAAAAAAGAACGTGTTTTGCATCACAAAAGACTTCCACAAGTTCTGGAAGCTTCGAACTTTAATCCTACAGCGAAGAACCTGTCTATGCTTAATGTTACTGTGGTGAGCAGATCTTTGTACCTCCCTGGAGAGCTGCACTGAGGGGAAGTTAACCATGTGCAGGTACATTTGCTGAATCAAGAGCTCAGTAGTGAGCCATGAGCCTTGGTTATCCAACGCTTGCTCAGATTCAGGAAGACATGCCCAAAGAAGGCTCACGGATTCGCACTACCGAGGCTGAGCTACATCACGTCCGTGCCACCATGTGCATTTTACACCTTTACTCAAGGCAGAATATGGCCCACCTACTGGTATGTCCATTATGTGAAACATTGCTGGCTCTTTTCTGCGTTTCCACAGCCACAGTCCGTACAACCACCGGATGAACTGGGTCCAAATGGGAAAGGAAGAATCACCTTCTTAGAACAGCTGCTTAGTGAAGTAAGTGATTGTTTGCTGAGATTGCCCTTTGCAGCTCTTTGGCCATTTACTGCATGAATATTAGCCTGGTATGCAACTTGAACTTTATGCTCAGGGGGCAACATTGCAATACAGCTGAATGGCTTCAAATTGAAAGAGCATTTTAGAGAAGAGCGTATTTTACATTTATGTATGTTCTCCCCAAACTTCTATTTAGCCAGTGCATAAGGCATTCTCCTCTGGTTTTGTCAAAGCCATACAGAAAGAAAAATATATTGATTTTATAGTTTAGGATGCAATCCTCTGTATAGCAAAAGCCAGCATAACCTCTACCTTTTTGTTCAGTGGTAAGGTGCATCCTGATGGTGGGATCTAGTCTGACTACTCTTGCTGGATACATTTACTCTGACTTTGAGCTAGGAGATGAGAAACATTTTCAGAAAAACCATGAAGAAACAATGCCACACAATCTGAACATTTCTCTGTTTTGAGCATAAAGTCCATTAACCAACTTAAATTAGCATAATATTACAGCAAGGTAGAGGCTAAAGAATCTTTATGGCTTTTAACAGCTCACCTTCTCCCTCCTGTGCATTTTAGGGAGCTGACCTGAACAGCATCAGTAATGAGGCCCAACCTGGTGTCCCCAACAAGCACACAGAAGCAACCTCCCCTCTGGTGCAGGAAGGTGCCAGCACTGACCAGCAGTCTGGAATGTAAGTAAGCCCTGATTCTCTGCCTTGGGTCTTTTGAAGTTTTACCAAAAAAGTACCCATGCTCCAGTTTTAGAGAGGATTAACCTCCCACCCCTCCTCCACAAATCTATAGTCAGGAGATCCATTCAAAGGCAAAATAAAAAAAACACAAACAAGGCTGCAACTGAGCAAAGATGATAGTATTCACAGTCTTTTCAGTTACCAGCTTTGAAGATTTTTCATAATTCCTGTTAAGAAAGCTGCTGTTCCAGTCAGCTTTTTTCCCCATCTGCTTTAATACAATAAATAACACTAAAACCTACCCAAAAAAAAATCACCATGAGTTCTTAGTGTATTGTATATATTCCTATTCAGTTTCCTTAGTTTAATTTGCTAGACTACTTCTCCACTTAATGGAAGTTTCCTTCAGCAGTAAGCCCATTGCTCATTCCTCCTGTGCAGACACACCAGCACTGCCCCCCATGAAGCAGTTCTGCATGGATCAGAGGCACAGGAACGCACCTGAGCCCCGTGTCAGTAAGTATTGGAGCTCTGCCTCCAGCTCAGCTGCAGGCCACCCAGTTTGCTTGCACACATCTTCTGTCGACCACTTGCCTGACATACAAGGATATTATCAACAGGCAAACCAGCAACCAAATCCTACACCAAATATAGAACATGCCAGACCACTGGAGGAAGGAATGACTTAACACACTCACGACACAGGATGTGCAGAAGGGAGTGAGCTGGCCAAGGTTACAAGCTACAGGAGATGGAACCAGCCAGGCCACGAGTCCCAGATAGAAATTCATGATCTTGTGATGTCCTGGGAACTCCACTTCCTATAGAGCCAGGGAGCCCTTTTGAGAACCAGAATCACACATCCACTGTGTGGGCAGGTCTCCCAGTGCCACTGCAAGCAGAGTCAGCTCTTAAAAGAGGTGGCTCCTTGCCCTGCCTCCAAGTTAATGTGGAGTAATCAGTTCCCACCCAAGGCTGGCCAGACCCTGGGTGAAAACCAATCAGGAGGGTCTTTCTTGCCTGGTTGTGGGCATCATCCATATGCCAGCCCTCATTCAGGGCTAGGGGTTTAACCCCAGCACTTCATGAGATCTAGCTGGCAACACTGAAGAGCTAGAGCCTGCCCAAGGCTCAGTGCTCTCATCTCACAGTTGTGCCCCTGCAGGAAGAGGCATTCAGAAATTCTCAAGTTACTCTGCATCAACGTTTACCTATAATTTCACTAATTCCAGTAACTTGGAATGAATTTAAGTAGCTTAAAATAGTGTGTTCTTTATTTACAGCTGCAATGCAAGCATAAAAAAAGAATGCAAAGGAGCAATCTGTGTGTGATTCGGCTGTTACACCTGGAAACAATGAAGTTCTTTCATTTTTCACAAGTAAGCTTGGACAGGGAACACTGGAAAAAACTTAGAAAACCCAGGAATATTAATTTTGTCAGTGTGTAATTACAGCTAGCTACCTTTTCACCAAGATGGAACTGGAGGTTCTCTGAGTTTGGGAGCAGCTAGGTGCAGGTGTCCAGTTCTGTATGCAGACTTCACAACGCTGTATGATCAGCTCAGGCCCTACAACAATCAAATGTTGTGTACAAGATTATCCCATGCCTTCCCAGAAGTTCGGAGCACAATTCCTCACTGACTGCACTATGTTCTGCATGTTTCTTTTCCTTTCCAAACCTGTGCAAGGAGAGGGACCAGCCAAACCTTCCAAAGCACAAGGACATTTTAAGGAGACTGCTTAAGACAGTTTGACAGTTCAGCAATAGTGCTGCAAGCTGTACTTTGATCAGCTTATTTTCCATTTTGAAGTTGAAAGTATATTCAGTGCAGCTCATTGCATCAAAGGTGAGATTCTTTTCCTCCATAAAACAGAGCAAAATTACTTTGCTGTTTTTCCTTAAAATTTTATTTATAAATTCATTAACATGAGGCAGCATCCAAATAGAAGTAGACATTTACAAGGATACCAGGCACACTAAGATGTGGTATAATTAGATGTTATTAGCCACAGTCTTATATCTCTTAAGAAGTTTTAAAACTCCTTTCCCATCTTCCTTACAAAAGTATTGGCATATTCAGTATAAAAATGGAAATGCCTCCAGCTCTTATAAGAGACAGAAGTTTTTGAACCAGAGCTACCTGCATCTCCAAACCAGAAACTGCTAGTTTAAAAATAAAGAACAAATAAAATCACAAGTATTAATCCTTAATTGAACCAATAGGAAGAATAGGAGAATCCCTGCAGAAAAAGACTACCTGTGAACTGCACCAAACCCCAGATACTTCCTGGGCAAACTCATGGGAGTGAAGGAGAATTCAGAATGCTTCTCACAGAGATGGCCATTCTGAAAGCAGTCTCAAGAAACAGCCATTCACTCAAAGTGGCAGTGCCAGAGCACACATACAAGGCAGATGTCACCAGCAAGCGAGAAGCTACAGTGTCCTAGGAGACCAGGTTCTCTATTTCACGACGCACGTTCTTGGCAGCATCTTCAACCTCAATCCTCTTCTGAGATATTTCTTTTCTCTGTAAAGAATAAAAGTAATACACTACTGGTTACCACTAAATTGAGCATCGTTCAGCTTCACGGGGAAAATAGGCTCCATATGGCAAAGGCTGAGAACCAGGAAAGGACACACCATCTAGCCCAGCAGGAGTCACAAAGCACCCATTTTGGCAACACTGTGGTAAGGAACCAAGGGGCAGATAAATAATCCCAAGGCTAGAAACTAAGTCAGTCTTGCAGCATCACGGGGGTGTAGAAAAACACGATGGTGCCTATGCATACATACGATTGCATTTTTCATTCGTTCTTTATCCAGCTTCAGGAGCTCCTGCAGTGTCATGTTATCAGGATCTTTCTGAAGTGAAAGAAAAGCACAGGCCGCAGAGTGTTTTTTGTGTTCCTCCCTAAAAAGAAGGAAAAAGAAAACGGCTCACAAGACACCCGCAGC
>NW_008621294.1:0-2387 GCF_000691845.1 Merops nubicus | reverse complement strand
TTCTCCCTTTTCTCCCTCCCGTGCTGGTGTTTGGGGGGGTGAGGGGGTGGGGTGAGTGGGATGGTGAACGAGCGGGCACGTGATGTCTAGGTCCTGCTTGGGGCTGAGCCACCACACCCATAAAGCTCAAATCAAAAGGTTTTTTGACTTTTAGACTCAAATTGATCTAACCTAACTTTGGATTCTTATAATTGAGATATTTTTTCCTGATTTAGTTGTCTTTGTCCTGCATTCAATCTAAAGGTGCAATTCACCAGGCTTGTTTTAGGTGTCCAGTTTAAAAAGGGAGGAACTATATCTTAGAAAAGAGTGGGTTCAAATGAAAAGCTGTCCAGATGAACCTGCTTTATGTGGAATAGTTTATCATACACATGCTACACTTTACTTCCACCTGGCATTGAAGATACCAAAATTAATTTGATTCTGTGTGTTGTTGTTTGTTTCTGTCTTTATTGTCCTTATATGTAAATTCTTCAAAGGCTTAAAATTCTACTTCTATTCAGCCTGGAGAAGCCTAGATGGCAGGAAACCTATTACAGACTTAATCTTCTTGAGGATTCAACAATGTGCCCAGGAATTTTGGGGGCTGTGTGTTCTGAGAGGCACATAAAGTTTTAAGCTCTTTGCAAAATAAAACAATCAACTTTTTAAAGAAGTGCGATTGCAGTGAAAAATGTTTTCAGGACCGTATTTTGGAGACTGAGCTTTTAAATTTTTACTGGAACCTTGGGTACCACAGATCTTGTTTATCACAGATCTCTTGAATAACTGCATAGAGAAAGGTTGAAAAGGTGACACAAGAGTGTTTAATAATACTTATATTTATTTTCATGTTTGTGCAAATAAAATCATACCAAGGTTTACATGCATACATTGGATTGATGATTTGTCTTACCTATCAACTTTTTCTTTTCATATGATACAGTGATACATTGAATTCAGTGACAGAACTGAACTCTGAGGTATAGAATTGAATACACTTCTGGGTAAAAAAAAAAAAGACAAGAAGCCCCCAAAACCACAAGGAATTAGCAGCATCTTCCACAACAAACAGTGGTCATAGTTTGTATACATCAATTTTCAGTGTGGGTGCTTGCAAACACAGTTAGGTTGTTCCTGTGGAATCATACATAAGTGATTTTAGATTCATTGCCAGGGTATTGAGGCATAGAGCTTGAAGACAATGGGGAAAAATAATACTAAAATAATTTACATAAGATAAGGGGTTTTTCTTTTGTATACATGACTTCATTTTTGTGCTGGAGATGTCACTACTGTGCAAGCATTCTATTTTAAATATAATGTGCTTTCTCTGTGCTCCCTGTTCAATAAACTGAATCCATGATGAAAACACGAATAAGAGAAAAGGGAAAAAAGAAAGCCCAGAAGAGTAAGGAGAAAATTGCCATGCAAGAAAAACAGAAGCCTAAGCTACACAAAGATGTTGAGGTATTTACATTATAGGGATTCTGTCCATGAACACATAACTACACACAGACAATAACAATGACAATTCAGTACAGCTATTATCCTATATTTTGGCCTACACAGAATTATTCTTTTGATTGCCAAAATAGGAAGAAGCCTGCCCTTCTTTAGCCCATCTACCATCTGACAAACTCCAAGTAATAACGAGTCTCTGTCTTCTTTGGAGGTCACTCTTCACTAAAGGTGGCTCAAGCCTCAGTGAACCAAATTATCAAATCCCTGGCTGTAGATTCTGAGAACAATAACTAAATAGCAATATAAAATAGTAACTGGGAGTAATAAAATAAACACTGAACTTTTGGAGACATCAAAATATTTGGATTTTAATTTAGTAGGAAGTTTAAAGCCAGTTCTTTCTCCCTTTTGACTTGATTTGCCTACCTCTCATCATAACAAGGTGGAAACTAAGTCAGCAAAATTTTGTGCCTCTTTTTGCTATAGGCACTACTGTCAAATCCAACACCTCAAAGCCTCTGTCACTCAGCTTTTATTATATTTGCTTTCTGCAAGTAGTGCTTACAACCAAGACATAGTCAAACTGTGTACCTCTCCTCTCGGATTTTTACCATAATGAATTCTAGAATTAAAAAAAAGATATGAAGAACTATACATAACCCAAGTTTGCTGTAGAGCATAAACATTTTGGCCATAAAGGTTTACTAACTGTTATCTTCACATGTGTAAAACATTCCTGTATGCATGAGGGGAGAGCAACTGATGCCATTTACCTGGACCTGAGCAAAGCCTCTGACACTGTCCCTCATGACATCCTGGTCTCCAAGCCGGTGAAACATGGGCTTGATGGGTGGATCACTAGATGGCTAAAGACCACTTGATGGCTGTACCCAAAGAGTGGCTGTCAATGGTTGCAATCCTAGTGGAGGCCAGTGACGAGTGGA